>NW_026087326.1:0-86419 GCF_022539395.1 Myiozetetes cayanensis | reverse complement strand
ATGTCTTCTCCATGGTCAGATAGGAAATACCACAGTTAGGTTATTGAGGTCTGTCTACCCTCTCTAGCTGGGGGGCGCCTGGTTCTCACTGGTGCCACCTGGGAACTGTTTCTCTCAATCTTTTCTAGGATTTTCTCCTGTTGATCTTGTATTTTTGTGGTTAGGGTTGTGAGGTCATTGATCAATGTCTCTACAGAGGAAATGCGGACTTGTAATGGTCCTTGGACCATACTGTCGTACACCCGAAGTCTATTTGCTATAGACATCACTGGCTCTCTCTTTTCCCCAGCCTCCAATGCTGTCAGGTAACTGAAGTGTGCAGATGGCCCCATACGTATGAAGACCCAACACGTGTGGTGTACATTTAACCTTGTCAAGATCGTCAGTGGCTTGCACATCCCTTCCAAACAGTACCTCCAACAGTGCCATTTCCCTCAGATGTAGGATCCCCTCCTCCATGGTATTCCAGTTCTTTGCATAATGGTCTGTCTTCAAGGCCTCTCTGTAAACGAACCTCTCTCTCACAGCATCTAACAGTCGTGCCCAGAGAGACAGGGGTTTTGATTCTCTCACAAACGTCTCCTCAATGCCCACATCCTGGGCAATAGACCTCAAGAACCTTGCTTCACTGCCATCAAGGTTTATGGCATCACCTGTGGAGTCCCAAACTCAGATCATCCAGGTCAGTATGGGCTCATTTGGGCGACGCATAACATCTGCCCGTAATTTCCGGAGGTTGTCATACGATAAGGACTCTTATGATGATTTCTGGCTCTGGGTTAGCTGCTTGTGAGGGTCCTGCCTCCCCATCATCATCAACTGGGCGGGCCGATTTGGTCTTATATTTCCTCTTTTGGATAGGGGCAACCTCCATTGACTTGTTCTGTCCTTTGGAATTGACCTTATCTGGAGTCACCCTGGTATCAGGCCTCTCTTTTTCATCTTTTCCTTTTCCCTGTGAGGGCTGCACCATACTGAGTAGCTTTCTGTAGGCAACGGTCAAAACCCCACATGCAGCTGCCAACTGCCTCTCTATGGACCTACCACAACCTCTCTCCCTCACAGCTGTCATTATCTTTGTACGGTTTAGGAATCGTTCGAGAGTGAGCTTCCATGTTGTAGGAACTGAACAACTTTCTAGAAATTTATCCATATCTTCCCATAACCCATGACATTTGAGGTTTTCCACCACTAGGGCCAACTTCTGTGCCCATTCTTGATAATTCCTGGCCCTAGCTACGTATATTAGATATGACACCATGGCACAAGCTTACACGAGAAGCCCAAAAAGTAAAACGTCTCTTACATCTAAAGAGAGTTTAAATTTCTCAGAGGTCATCATATGGGAACCAAAGGGAAAATTTATGAAGGGTTGGGCAAATATACCCCTCTGTGTTTCTGCATAGGGATGGGTGCCATTACCCTTAAAACCCCAGAGGAAACAGTGTAGGTTAGAGCAGTAATATATCCTTGAGAACATATCCCAAATGAAAATAACAGGTACTGAGTTTGCTATGTCATAAAACCAATGCAAAAACTCAAACGTACTTATTGTAATGAAGGTCGTAATATCTGAGTTGAAAAACATCGACAGGTGGGGCAGAGATATCGGCATAATTATATACTAGAGGAAAGCAACGACCCCAGACTTCATGGTGCCTACAGGTTCACAAACATGTATAAAGTCACAAAAGGGCAGTTATTACTTTTCCACTTTTCCTCTCTTGGGTCCACTTGGGCGTCAAAAAATGTCCCAGTTTAAATGAGACACGGGTCTTTTGTTGAGGATGAGTTATGAGAAAAGACCCGAACTCCTACCTCTAAGCAATTATAAATCCAAAATTAGGAGACTCCAATTGAGAGAAAACAAATTATGGAAAAGGAAAAAATAACAGCCCTTTATTAATAGGTATGTGTGTATTAGCAGAAACAACGAAAAGAAACAAGTAAAACAACCAAACAATACTCCTATACCCACAAATAATCCCCTTCAAAAACAAACCAATAAAGAGGCAAAGGGAAACATAAACAGATCAATTTGAGCCCTTTGGTGCCATTCCAACCTCAGACAACAGGGGTGCCTGTGGGTCACTGGAGACACAGAGCTTGTAGTGTCCTGTAGCAGTCACCAGGTGGCACTGTGGGATCCCTGGTTGGGGGGGGGGGGAAGAAAAACACCCTCTGGGGTATGTCAGAGAAAGCCAAAAAACCTGGGCCCCCCTTTCCTTCCCACACACCAGGAAAGGGGAGAGGGAGACTGGGAAAGGGAAACAACAAAAAAAGAAAATCCTCCCAATGGAAAAAGACCCAGACAACTCTCATTTACTCCAACTGGTCAATCTGCTCTGCACAGTCCTCTCTCTCCCCCTGATGTGCACAAGGACAGGCCCCGCCAGGGAAAAAAAAAAGGGAACAGGGAAAAAGGGAAAAAAACCCAGAAAAAAACAGCTCCTCTCCAATGAGAAAAAGGAAAAAAAACAGGCAGCGTCTGCAACTGGCAAGCAGGACCTGAGCAACAGGAACCACCAACCTCCACTCCGACCTGTGTTCCAACCACCCCCAGCACACCAACTCCTCCCCCCGTTTCCCAGGAGACGAGAGAAAAAAGTAAACAGTAGCTCCTCATCTGCCCCATTTCCTAGGAGACTAAGTTCTGACAATTAACAAGGGAGCTAGTTTTTTTTGTGTCTCTTAAGTGCTTACCTGATAGCTCTGCAGCAGTGGGCAGGGGGGAAGGGAAAAAATTCCTTGCCTGGTTTCCAAGAACCAGTTAAACCATGACATTATATTACAGTTATATGCAATTAAAATACTATGTACACAGCAAAGGGATCCCAAACACCCCCAAAGGGAAAGGGAAAGGGTAAAAAGGGACAAAAAGGAACAAAAACAGAACAAAAACAATCGAACTCAAGAACTAGCAAAATAAAGAACTACCAAAACAAAATCTCACCACGTCCCTCAGAATAAACAAGATTGCCAGATACGGTCAACACTCTCCAACCTCCCGCATGGTAGACCAGTGGTCACTGCAGGCTTCAGCCTCTAGATAAGCGAGACCAATGCAAGGACTCCACTGCTTACCAGAAGAGAGTGAGGTCTCTAATCTGCATCTTATTTATACCCTGGTTTACATAAAAATCGTATGGAATACTGGGAACACGACCACTTCCTTGGTTACGAGCTGGTTACCAGGAAGATCTAGACTAAAACTATCACAGTATCCTTTACCTTAATCTGAAGTGGTTGTGGCAATATCTTCTGCTGCGTGATCCTCCAGGGCTGTGATCACTGAATCTTCTCTGGCGTGACCTGTAACCCTGCTTCTTGGACAGCATCAGTTAGAGTAGTGACAACAGTTTGCAACTCAGTTTCATTGGCCGTGGCAATTAAGATATCATCCATATAGTGGTAAATAATTGCTGAGGACAGTCTTTCAAATCAATTACCACTAACGGTCATTCTGTTGGAAGCATAACAGGTGTAGGAAACGTGTCCCGGGGATGCTGGGTGAGGCATCCTGGGATTGGTAGTTTCCTATGATGTACTCTGACACACATGGGCAGAGTGGGCCCACTGTGATTTGTCAGGAGAGTCACATGTTGCCCGAGGGAATATAAGAGGGTTTTTTTCTATTAATAAAAGATTTGGTTGTTGGGAACCCTAACTGCCGGGTCGTGTCTTATTATATTACATTAATAAGCCACATATGGCACCCGAATGCAGGGAATCTCCCTGTACCAGGGAACAATTTAAAATGCCTTGGAACAAGGAAATTCGGTAGTGCTAGGACAGGATTGTATCAGTTCTCAGAACACTTTTACTGAAAAAAACCCACTAGACATCTTTAAATGCGTCGGGACTTCAGCGTGAAATGCAGAATTAAACCAAGATTGAAAAAATTGACAGTGCAGGTGCCGGGAGAAAGAAAAGCAGAGGAAGCTGCAGCGAGAAGTGAAGCTGCTAGGACACAGAGACAGTAAAGAAGACAGAGAAACAGAAACTAAAAGGTAGTCAATGCCCAGGATGCACGTGGTACCTGGATCAGTCACAATGGGGTGTTTTTGCCACTCCTTCCCAGTCAAACTCATGTCAGTTTCAAGAACAAAGTCTTGAGACCCTCCTGTCACCCCAGAATTGGAAATATTCTCCAGTCTCACATGTCCTTAGGGCATTAACCTGCATTGAGCGCCAGTGTCAGTCAAAGCCTTGTATTCTTGTGGGTCTGACGTGCCAGGTCATCAGATCCACACAGTCCAATAGACATGGTTTTCCCGTGCCTATACCTGGTTAGAGGTAGGGCCCCTCTAACACAGATCTTTGTTGGGGTCATAACAGTTCTTTCCCTGTGAACATATACAGGAGGTACCTTCTAGCAGGTCAGATCCCTGCCCATAGGATACTGGTACTGTACTTACTCTCACTGACTTCCCTTTTTCACTCTCCTTCAGCTCTTGTACTCAGGTTGATAGGACATGAGTAGGTTTCCTGTCCCAGCATCTCATGTCTTCTCCATGATCGACTAGGAAGTACCACAGCTTGGTTTGTGGGGTCTCTCTACTCTCTCTAGCTGGGGAATGTCTGGCTCTGACCTCAGACACTCTGGTTCACACTGGTGCCACATGGAAGCTGTTTTCCTTCATCTCTTCTCTAAGTTTTTTCTGTTCATCTTGTACTTCTGTAGTCAGTGATTTGAGGCCCTCAACCAATGTCTCTATAGTGGAGATATGTGTCCATAGTGGGGTATGGACCATGCTGTCGAACATCCTGAGTTTATTCATTACAGAGCCCACTGTCTCTGTTTTCTTCAAAATGCATTGATGCCAGGAAACTGGTGTATACAGGTGGTCCCTGCTGTGAAAGGTTCCACCACATCTGTGACATACACCTGGCATCATCAGGGTTGTGGCTGGGTTGCCCATCCTTTTCAAAAAGTATCTCTAACAGTGCCATTTCTCTCAGATGTTGGAGACCTTCCTCCGTGGTCTTCCAGGTCATGTTATGATGGTGCTTCTGCAGGAAGTCTCTGTAAACAAACTTCTCTCTCACTCCTGTTAGAAGTTGCTCCCAGAGAGAAAGGGACTTTGACTCCCTCACGAATGCTTGCTCTATACCCACATCCTGGGCCAGTGTTGTACTAAGTTAGGATGGTCACAAAAATAAATTTGGGCACCTTTATTGATGATGGTCGACATTCAGTTTTTATTGCTTTGTCCAGTATAATACTTCTCTTTCTTACACATCCTGCACTCACACTGTGTTAACAGAACTTTATATGCCATCCTATTATTAGCTTTCTATCTATAATTTATTACCAGCCTTCACATATACTTGGATGTTCATTCCTTATTTACATTCTTTCCTTACTGGTCAGTTCTGGCACCTTCCCAAGTCTTTTGCAGTCCCTGTTTTTTCTCAGGGAAATGGCTTAAAAATGTCTAAGTCAAAATCCTTCACCTCTATATCTTTCATCAGGGGCTCGGTGGAACCGCCACTTACCCCAACAGGCCAGGGATCCCAAATACCTTGCTTCGTTGCCATCAAGTGGCAAGCCTTCAACCATAAGGTTCCACACTTGAATCAACCAGGTCAAAATGGGCTCATCTTGGCATCAAGTAACGTCATTCCGCATATTGCAGAGCTGGTCATATGACAGTGTCAGGGTTTCGACTCTGGTTGGATTTTAAACACTTAGTGAAAACCACTTTTCCTCCCTCCTCCCTCTCTGCTCTTCTCAGAGGAGAGAAAAAAACCCCAAAAAACAGTCAGAGAATTCCTGAGTAGAGATAAGAACTGGGAGACTCGCTTACTAATTAATTTTCACAGGTAAACAGATTCAAATTTATTGCTAACAAATTTAAATTAAAATCTAAATTTATTGATAACGGAATAAGAACTAAAGAGTAAAAGAATAAAACAGTCAAACACAGCACCTTTTCTCCACTCCCCCCTTCCCTCCATGTTCTCAGTCCTCCCCTGAGCAGCACAGGGAGACAGGAAAGGGGGAGAAGTCACAGCCAGTAGCTGCTTCTGCCGCTGTTAAAATCCATCTCTTAGACAGGAACTGTTCCCAATTCACTGTCCTGGGGGGTCACTCTTCTATTGGGCACTGAGGTCTCTCTCTGCATTCTGATGGTCTCCATGGGCTGCAAGGGGACAACTTGCTTCACCATGGTCATTACCACAGTTACAGGTGGTAATGGTTTTGAGTTCTTCCCCTGTTTCCTGTGGGGTCCCTTCCCACAGGAGACAGTCCTCGATTAACCTCTCCCGCGTGGGTCCATCCCTCAGTCCAGTTCTTCCATAATCTGCTGTCCCTTGGGTCACAAATGAGCTGCATCAGTGTAGATCCCCCACAAGGCCACAAGCCTTACCCGAGACAACTTGCTCCAGCGTAAGTTTCTCTCTCCATGGGCCACAGGTCTCCAGCAACACTGTTTCATCTTAGGCCTCCCACAGGGTCACAGCCTCCTCACGCACTCCTCTGCTCTGGCATGGGCTCCTTCATGAGCTGTAGAGGGGGGTTGTTGCTCCCCAATAGTCTTTTACAGGCAGCAGGGGTCTTGGCTTTCAGTCTTTCCCCTGATGGAGGGGGAGAGGAAGGTCTCCCTGGGCTTCTTCCTCCCCTCTCCTGCTACACTGACCTTGGAGTCTACATTGCTATCTCACGTTGTCCTCTGATCTCTTCTCTGGCTGAAATTTCTTCTGCGACACAGGCTTCTCTTCCTGTGTTCTTAAATATGTTATCACAGAAGCGAATATCATTAGCTAGTAATAGGAAGTCCATCCTGGAACTGGCTTTCAGTGTTTTTTTCATAGAACAGCAAAAACTTCTAGTAACTTCTAATCAAAATCATCTCTATGGCCCCCTATTACCAAAAATTCAGCCACCTGAACCCATGACAGACAAGGATTCGGTCATGATCTAAGGGTCTGGGTCCTCCACTGGTTGTGAAGGTCCTGGTTCGCTGTCTTTGTTTACTGGGCATATTGACTTGG
This sequence comes from Myiozetetes cayanensis, assembly GCF_022539395.1. NCBI lineage: Eukaryota > Metazoa > Chordata > Aves > Passeriformes > Tyrannidae > Myiozetetes > Myiozetetes cayanensis. Next base: position 79,420 of record NW_026087326.1, on the reverse strand, counting down.
CTTTATACTTCTTCCTTTTCACTGGGGCCACTTCTGTTGGCTGTGACTTCCCTTCTGGCATGACTGGGGACTGAGCACTTGTGACGTCTATCGGTTTCTCTGCTCCACTATCTTTTCCTTCTGACTGTAGATGGTGTTGCACAGTCCAGACCATGGTGCGGTAAGTGTAGGTTAAGGTCCAGCACATTGCTATGAGCTGTCCATCTCTGGAATTTATGGATCGATGTTCTTTCAGGCACTCAGCAACCTTACAGGGAACCTGTGTTTGGTCAGGGGAAAAAGAGAAGCCTCCCCCCACTCCCATGTTGCTTTGCATGTGGCCCTGCTTCTTCCCTCTTCCTGCCTCCCCTCACCCTGGAAAAAATGGATCAGCGGGGGAGAAGGGGGGGGGTTGATATTGGAAAAAAATTCCAACATCTCTTTTCAGACCTTTAACACAAGTTAAAAAGAATGTGAAGGCACGTGAATGCCCCCAGAGGAGGGCAACAAGTATGGTGAAATGGCTGAAGGCATGTCCTATGAGGAGCAACTAAGGACACTGGGTTTATCTAGTTTGGAGAAAAGGAGGCAGAGGGGTGATGTCATTGCTCTCTACAGTTTCCTTAGGGGAAGTGGAGAGGGAGGTGCTGATATCTTCTTCCTGGTATCCAGTGACAAGATGCATGGGAATGGTTCAAAGCTCCACTACGACAGTAATTCATGAGGTCTACTGCCTCAACAGCTGAGGTTGGACTCATCAGCTTTTACAATCTTGCAGGAAAGATGCAGTAGGCTACAGTTCAGATCTATGCATTTTTTCCTATTCCCAGCTTTGAAAAGTCCAGAGTTGTAGACTCTGAAATCACAGGAAATGGAGGCACCTCAACAAACAGGCTTTTCTCAATGCTGGTTTGTGTCAGGGATACTTAAATCCAGCTCATATTTGGTACATTCTTCTACGCAGTCATGAGCAAAAGCTATGCCTTTTAAAATATATTTCCTTTTCTAGTGGTAGAATCGGACCTCCTTCCCTGTATTTTCTCTTTCTTTTGCACTGTTTGACATGGCTTGTTCTTATTCTTCTTCTTGTCCAGGTCAGACTGGTGCCTTCCTTCCTTTTTATTTTAAAGGGATAGGGGACAGGGCTTCCTTGTAGAGGTGTGACATGGTTCTCTTTTAAGACTTTTTCTTTGAATATACACATGTCCTGAGTCCTCCTGATTTGACGACAACAATTCCATCTTGTCCATGACAACATTGGAAATGTCCAAACATGTTTTTTGCAGTATTTTGAGCAGTGCTTTTCACGTCTACCTTAACAATTCCCAAACCCCTTTACAAAAGCAGGACAGCCTTTCCAAACAGGCTATGCAATATACCTCTAATGCTTGCACCATACATCACAGGACCACCTTAAAAACCAGGAAGATCATTGCTGTTCTGGGTTCTGTAATAATTCATGTACAAGGACAGGTCTCCATAATATTTTACGATTACCGTGTTGGTGTTGTTTCTTAAAATAATAGAAGCTTCTGGGACCAAAGATGTAGCTTCATGGCCACATTCCCAAAGTAAAATGAGATATGCTTGTGTTGAATCTGTATCTCAGTGCAGATTGTGTCAATGTGTTGGCAGTTTACAGGCATATAGGTCAACTTTTCATATGTCATCGTAACAATCTTGTTATTAGCACTGGTTGGAATACAGTGCAAGGAACCCAAAATTCCACAAAAATCTGATGCTCTACAAGGTCCGTGTGGAGGTAGAACGAGTTAAACCATCCATTGATGTTTGCCACAGAGGGAAATTTCTTAGTAGCAACCCTTGGAGAAGCCCCCAAAATATGTGTCAGATCCCCATTTGTAAAGAAAGTGTAAAGTTTTTCATATATTTTGTTTTCTTTATCATGGGGTCATAGACCAGGCCCACTGCTGGAGAGTTGACAGCTGAAGCTTTATTGTGGGGAGGTTAATAAGACGGTTCACATGTTCCATTAACATGGAGAGGGATGGTTGATAGTTTTTCTGCAAAGTATACTGCCATGTCTTGTCCTACAACCCTATTTCAAAGATGACATCTTCATAGACATTACTTCAGGTGTGCCGATACCATATTTCTCCCACCCCCATCTCCCACTTCTCTGACATCACCAGGGGCCTCACCAGCTGTACAGCAAACATCAAGCTGGTGTTTTGAGGGCCTTGGTGGGTAGTACGGTGTAGAAAACCATATCTGCCATTCTTCTTTTTCCCCCACTGCTCCACTGCTAGTCACTAGATGTCCTGGAATTGAGAAGCTTGTATTTGTTAAATCTTGGGGTCCGGCCATGCCACTTCATGAGCAGATGTTTTTTTCCGTTTTTCCCTTTTGCATCAATGCTCCTCCCAATTTTGAAGATTCTGTCCTCAGAATTCAATTAAGTTCTTTAGGGCAATATGTTCCCTCAATTGTTTCATTATAGTCTAATAAGTGTGTCCCAGGTTGGACTTGGCTACCAACCAAGTGCCCGGACCACAGAGAAAAAAACCTTCCCCCCTCCCTCTCCCTCTCCCTCTCCCTCTCCCTCTCCCTCTCTTCAGACAAACTGAAAAGACTACACAAAATCAAAAGAACCCAAACCAAACTGAATTCTAATTAACACACATTTATATATATACTTAGAATTATATGCAAGATATCACCCACAGGGAACCCTCCAAAAGGGAAGAAGAAAGCAAAAGGGAAAAAAGGGAAAAAGGGACAAAAACCAAAAACTTTCCTTGAGATAGCAGAGAACCACACCAACAACCGCCGACAATATCTGCTTCTCAAGGTCAGCCAGGTTCACTAGGCCTCACTCCTTCATCCAGGCAGAATGATAGCAAAGAACCTTCGCCTTCAGTCCACCGGAAGAAAAAAAAGAGCAAGAGCTTCCTCTCCCTTCTTGTTTATACCCTTGCTTACGTAAAAATCGTATGGATTCTTGCTTGGCCTTGGCTACTCCTCGGGAACCGCTCAGGTGAGAGAGGGGTGGGACAGGCTCGTTAGCTGGTGCTCCAGAGGACTATATAAACTTCTCCAGGGAGCGTGAGTGACCTGGAGCGTGGCAAACAGGAGCGGGTAAACAGGGGCGTGGTACGTCAGTGAGGGCGTGGCACGGCAGTTCGCACAGGCAGGGCGAACAGGCAGGGCACTGCCAACTCCTAGTTTGTTTGTTTGTGGGTTTTTTTGTTTTGTTTTTTTTTCCATATTTCAACTTAAACCAGTAATGGTTTCTAAAAAAATGAAAACCGCCGCTACTGTTAACACTAGGAATATGTTGACACAGACAGAACCCTCCAAAAAGGATGCAGCCATTCAGGTCTCTGGTTGTGCAGACTGACCCTGGCAGCAGTGCCAGAGGACATTGTGAGAGGCACCTGTGTGCGATGCGAGCAGGTCAATGATTTGCTCTGCATGGTAACAGAGTTCAAGGAAGAAGTAGAGAGGTTGAGAAGTATTAGGGAAAGTGAAAGATAAATAGACTGGTGGAGTTGCACCCTTTCGACCTCCAAGGAAGTCCAGCAGGAGACAGTGATGCCCTGACCCTCCTGCCGTCAGGAGGCAAACCGAGTGGACGGGGGGGAAACAGGTCCCTGTTAGGAGAGGTAAAAGAACACCCTCTCGACCCCCATCACCTCCCCAGGTGCCCTTGAACAACAGATATGAGGCCCTAGACTCAGAAAGCCAAGTAGAGGTCAGGCAAGAGGAAGATCTACCTGCAGGTTGCACCCTGTCTACCAGACGGGTTACAACTACAGCTATAAGAAAAAAAAGAAGGGTAGTTGTAGTAGGTGACTCCCTTTTGAGGGGAACTGAGGACCCTATTTGTTGACCAGACCCATCCCACAGGGAGGTTTGCTGCCTTCCCGGAGCCAGTGTGAGGGACATTGGTAAGAGACTTCCTGAGCTAATTCAAACCTCAGATTACTATCCACTGTTGGTAATCCAGGTTGACAGTGATGATATTAATAGAAAAAGTGCCAGGGCAATCAAAAAGGATTTCAAGGAACTGGGTAGATCAGTTCACAGGACAGGAGCACAGGTAGTATTTACCTCAGTTCCTGTACTTGCTGGAATGAATGAGGAGATGAACGAGGAGAAGTGTAGGAAAGCCTGCCTTATCAATAGGTGGCTAAAGGATTGGTGCCACCATCAAAATTTTGGGTTTTTTGACCATGGGGCAAACTCCACAGTACCCAGTCTTCTTAAATCAGATGGGCTTTATGTATCTAGGAGGGGTAAAAGGACTGTAGTCCATAAGTTAGCAGGGCTCATCAGGAGGGCTTTAAACTAGGTTTGAAGGGGGAAGGGGTTGAATCCAGGCTCTCCAGAGAGAAGCCCAGGGATGAAAAGCCTGAGTTAAGAGTAAAATCAGCAGCCCAGCTGAAGTGCAAGTACACTAATGCATGCAGCATGGGCAACAAACAGGAGAAGCTGGAAACCATCCTGCAGCAGGAAAGCTATGACGTAGTTGCCATCACAGAAACGTGGTGGGATGACTCACATGACTGGAGTGCTGCCATGGATGGTTACAAGCTCTTCAGAAAGGATAGTCAGGGTAGGAGAGGTGGAGGCGTGGCTCTATATGTTAGAGAGTCCCTTGACTCTGTAGAACTCGAGGTCAACAATGATAAGGTTGAGTGCCTAAGGACCAGAATCAGGGGGAAGGCTGACATCCTAATGGGAGTCTGTTATAGACCACCCAACCAGGATGATGAAAGGGATGAATTATTCAACAAGCAACTGGCAGATGTCTCAAAATCGCCAGCCCTTATTCTTGTGGGCGACTTCAACCTTCTGGATATCTACTGGGAACTCAACACAGCAGAGAAGAGGCAGTCTAAGAGATTCCTGGAGTGTATAGAGGATAATTTCCTGCTCCAGCTGGTAAATGAACCTACCAGGGGTGGGGCCCCACTAGACCTGTTGTTTACAAACAGAGAGGGGCTGGTGGGAGATATAGTGGTCAGAGGCTGTCTGGGCCACAGTGACCATGAAATAATAGAGTTTGCAATACTCAGGGATACAAGGAAGGCCACCAATAAAATCTCCACACTGGACTTCTGGAGGGCAGATTTTGACCTGTTCAGAAGACTGGTCCAGAGCATACCCTGGGAAAAAACCCTTGAAAACAAGAGAGTACAGGAGGGATGGACATGCTTCAAGAAGGAAGTCTTGAGTGCACAGCAACAGGTTGTACCAGTGTGCCAAAAGGCAAGCCGGTGGGGTAGACGACCAGCTTGGTTGAACAGGGAGATTCTGAAGGAAATCAGGGATAAAAAGAGAGCTTACAGACTATGAAAATAGGGTTGGTTACTCAAGATGAGTTTAGGAGTATAACTAGGTCATGCAGAAAGAAAATAAGAGAGACAAAAGCCCAATTTGAAGTCAATTTGGTTACTTCTGTTAAGGATAATAAAAAGCACTTCTTTAAATACATTAATAACAAAGGGAGGGGCAAGGAAAACCTTCATTCCTTGCTGGACTTGGGGGGAAACATAGTTAACAGGGATGAGGAGAAGGTTGAGGTACTTAACACCTACTTTACCTCAGTATTCACCAGTGGAACAGATGGCCCTTGGGACAACTGTCCTCTGAAGCTGGTAGACAAGGACAGGAAGCCAAACAGCCCCCCTGTATTCCAGGGGGAAATAGTCAGTGACTTACTGAGCCACCTGGATCCACACAAGTCCATGGGACCTGGGTTAAGAACTGGTTGGAGGGCCAGGCACAGAGAGTGCTGGTGAACGGGGCTGCATCCAGTTGGCAACCGGTCACTAGTGGTGTTCCCCAGGGATCAGTGCTGGGCCCAGTCCTGTTTAACATCTTTATCGATGATTTAAATGAGGGGATTGAGTCCATCATTAGCAAATTTGCAGATGACACCAAGTTGGGAGTGTCGACCTGCTAGAAGGCAGGAGTGCTCTGCAGAGGGACCTGGATAGGTTGGAGAGTTGAACTGATTCCAACAGGATGAAGTTCAACAAGACCAAGTGCCGGGTCCTGCACTTTGGCCACAACAACCCCATGCAGCGCTACAGGCTGGGGACAGAGTGGCTGGAGAGTAGCCGGGTGGAAAGGGATCTGGGGGTGCTGATTGACAGGAAGCTGAACATGAGCCAGCAGTGTGCCCAGGTGGCCAAGAAGGCCAATGGTATCCTGGTCTGCATCAAGAACAGCGTGGCCAACAGGAGCAGGGAAGTGATCCTTCCCCTGTACTCAGCACTGGTGAGGCCATCCCTTGAGTATTGTGTTCAGTTCTGGGCCCCTCAGTTCAAGAAAGACATTGAGGTGCTCGAGCGGGTCCAGAGAAGAGCAACCAGGCTGGTGAAGGGACTTGAGCACAAGTCCTATGAGGAGAGGCGGAGGGAGTTGGGGTTGTTTAGCCTGGAGGAGGCTCATGGGTGACCTCATCACTCTCTATAACTACCTGAAAGGAGGTTGTAGCCAGGTGGGGGTCGGTCTCTTCTCCCAGGCAATCAGCAGTAGGACAAGAGGGCATGGTCTTAAGCTCTGCCAGGGGAGGTTTAGGTTGGATATTAGAAAGAAGTTCTTTACAGAGAGAGTGATCAGGCATTGGAATGGCCTGCCCAGAGAGGTGGTGGATTCACCGTCCCTGGAGGTTTTTAAGATGAGGCTGGATGTGGCACTGTGTGCCATGATCTAGTAATCACAGTGGGGTTGGATCAAGGGTTGGACTTGATGATCTCAGAGGTCTCTTCCAACCCAGTTAATTCTATGATTCTATGAATACTGGGAACATGGCCTTGGTTCCTTGGTTATAACCTGGTTACCAAGGAAGGTCTAGACTCAAAACCATTACAAAGTGGTACACCAGTACCTGTCCCCTTTCTCACAATTTCAGCTACTATGAAAATTTTATCTGAGAATGTCTGCTCACAACCTTTCTCAAAGATGTTTTGTGTGCCCCCTTTTCTGAGCACAGATCCATATTCTTTAATTTTGAAGCACACCTCCACATACAGTTTTTCATACCCTTGTGGAGTTTTGAAATGTTTGCATCCACATTCACATCACTGATAGTTCAGTGGAAGCTATAGTTTTCTCTGTTGGGGTAAGCGGCGGTTCTGCAGAACCCCTGATGAAGGATATAGAGGTGAAGGACACTTTGAAGCCGTTTCCCTGAGAAAATTCACAGGGACCCTGAAAGACTTGAAAAGGTGCCAGAACTGACCAGTGAGAAAAGAATGTAAATAAGAAGTGAACATCCAATTATATGTGAAGGTTAGTAATAAATTATAGATAGAAAACTAATAATAGAATGGCATGTAAAGTTCTGTTAAAAGTGTGAGTGCAGTATGTGTGAGAAAGAGAAGTATTAAACTGGACGAAGCAATAAAAGTTGACTGTTGGACCATCATCATAAGGGTGTCAAGTTTTTTATTTTGTGACCGTCCTAACTAACTACATTTCTCTCTTTATAAACTGTGACAACACATCAATATAGTAAAAATGTTGCATGCTGTAAAATATCTCCACATCTTGCTTTTGAGCATCCGATTGAAATGTTCTATGACTGAGGCTTTTACTTCATCATTAGTAATGGGTGAACATTACACTGCTTTAACAGCTTGTTTAAAGGCTGGTTTAAAAATTCTTTTTCTTGGTCAGTCTGTAATGTCTGAGTCTTGCACCCCCCTGCTAAAAATTGTATTAAAAACCCTAGCTATTTCAGAACTTGTTTTGCTTGTTTAGACTCATGACCCTGAGCATTCTTGGATACTATGTCTATCACCATTCAGATGTACTTAACAGCATTGTTGTGTTTGGAAAAGTTTGCACATCCACCAAGTCTGCTTGCACTGTGCATCCACCTCTGCAACAATCACCTTACTTCTTTTAAAGTGCCTTCTTGTAGGCTTGTGTAAGTTGCAAGCATCCTGGTTTGCAAACCAGGTGGTTGCTTGCCTTCTTTTCAGATTGGCAATTTTCTTTTTAGCAGCTTCAAAAAGGTGATTTATACCCCCAAAGTTTCCCACCTCCCCAGGAACATAGTAAATCTCTTTTAACAAAAATAGCAGTGTAGACATGTCTACTGACATGTTGCTACTTCACACATGCACAAAATGAAACACTGGACAATCAATTTAACTCAAAAACACAGAAACTTTATTAACAGTGTAAATGGGGAGTTAGTTGCCAGGTAGACTTCTCCAGGTTTTTTCCATTTTTTCCCTTGAATGCATTTGTCACTTCTATGCCCACTTTCTTTGGTTGATGCAGGCCCAAATAGGAAGGCAGACCAGTCACAACACACTCCAGACTTTTCAGTCAGTCAGATGGAGCTTTATGAAGCATTCTATTGGCTATTCTAACTATAAGGAATCACATATAGCACCAGGCCTATATCCCAGAATGGTCTTACAGGTAGCTGTAAGATCTGATGCAATGACTGGTAAAGGTAGCTGCCTCCCACCACCAACCCTCTGTGTGGCTCTTACCTCAAAATTCAGTTTGCAGATCATGGACTCATTGGCCAGTTGTTCTGGTTTGCATGGTCCTTTTTGGGAATCCCTTAGGATCTTTTCCTTGTTGCCCCCACTCACATGTTCTTCTCGAGTTGGCATTTTGTTCTGGCTTTTAATTTTCACAGCCAGAGTTGCCTGTGTCTTGCAGCACTGTGCAAAGCCCAAAGTCTGCTCCAGTAATCCTGCATGGTCATCCTATTGGACTGGGGCCAGAAGCAAGGCCCTCTCAGTCCATGTCAATTGACTGACCTCTTTGCACATGAAAGGGTTTGTGCAGGTGGCTTCTTAGTGGGTCTCCTAGGTCTTTCCATAGGCATGTTCCATTTTGTCCATGTTCCCCCACTCTTTGGTCACCCCTCTACCCTCTTGAAGTTCTCCCATACCCCATACATATCAGGGTTTGTCTTGTAGCCTGGTAAAGTAGGGGTTTTTTACTTTTGTTGAATTCCTTTCCATTCACATTTAAACTTTATTCATCCCACTAGCTCTTAGTAAAATGTTTAATCCATTTTGCATGTATGCTTTTACTTGGAGATATATATATATATTCTATAGCTTTATTAAATGTGTATACATATAAATATACACACATATAGAAGTACATATATAAAAATGTACCAATGTATGAATAAATAAAAAATATATATGCATTTGTATGCTCTTTTATATATATTTCTATATATGTATATATGTTATTGTATATAGTTTATAGCTGAATACTTCCTGGTCCAAAGGAAACAATCAACCAATCACAGTGATGCCTAAAATGGAAGAAAAATTCTCCAAACAATATTAGTATAGATAGAGAGTAGTCCTTTAATGAAGGTCTTCAGGTGCACACAACACATAGGCGCAACCCCTGTGTCCAGGGATTCTACAGTTTTAAAGTACTAATCCATCCAATCCAAGAACTATATGCCCTCAGATCCTCCCCAGGTCTACCCCCCTGGCAGGCCTCCCCAGAATAGAGTTGGAGGTCTTAAGACCCCCTTTTTCCTCATCTTCCTCCTCTCACAGCATGCAGTCTTTGGAACTTCTCCAAGGTTTCTGGGCCTTCAAGATTGCTTTGGCTACAATGATATCTTATTATCCTGGTCCAGGTTCATATGTCATAAACAAGATGTGTTTGATAGAGTCTTTTCCCTTGAGAAGAACATTAAGTAAACCTAAAGAATTTAGAAATTTAGAAACTTCAATATGAATCATGAGAGCAGGGTTTGGGAACTGTCAACTGCTATTCTAAAGTGTGAGAAACTTTGTAGTCATACTAAAAATCCATATTTGCCACAAATCTTAAAAATTCTAAGGCATCAGCAGGGTTACCTGACTTTCCATTTGTGCACACTGAAATTGTGTGATCCTGCTCCTCTACTCAGCCCTGGTGAGGCCACATCTGGAGTACTGTGTTCAGTTCAGGGTTCCTAAGTACGAGAGGGACATGGAGGTCTTGGAGCAAGTCCAGTGGATGATTAGGGGACTGGAGCATCTCACTTACAAGGAAAGTGATGCCTTAGAGTTTTTGACTTTTTAATTTTTATAGACTTTAGAAGTAATTATCAAGTGAATGTAGATTTTAAATGTAGCTGTATTATATTTCTCACAGTATTATATCTTTTACCAGTATTTTCCAGTAAAGGTAACGGCAGTAGCTTAACAGTTACACGTACCAAACCCCGTCCCATATCAATCCTTCAAAATTCCGTTAGTGGTTTAGTCTTCTTATCAAGGTAGAATTACAGAAAAACACCTTAACATCTGCACCAGTTGTAAACATAAGCATAACGGCCTTCAAGCCTGGAACTTTGGAAGGCCTCCAAGGACTCAACATGATGAAAGGAGGATGAAGATGAGTAAAAAGGGGTCCCAAACTCCCCCAGACTCAATTCCCGAGGGGGTGTGCCGAGGGGCGGAACAGGGCAGAACTGAGGATTTTGATGGAACTAGGTCTGTTTAGCCTGGAGAAGACTGAGAGGAGATCTTATTAATGTATATATTTCAAGGGAGAGTGTCAAGAAGATGGCGTCAGGCTCTTCTTGGTGGTGTTGAGCAATAGAAGGAGAGACAATGGGCAGAAACTGATGCACAGAAAGTTCCACCTGAACATGAGGAAGAACTTCTTTATTTGCTGGGTGACCAAGCACTGGAACAGATTGCCCAGGGAAGTTGTGAGTCGCCCTCACTGGAGATATTCAAGAACCATCTGGATGTAATCCTGTGCCATATGCTCTAGGAAAACCCTGTTTGAGCAGGGAGGTTGGACCAGAAGACCCTACCAATGGTCCCCTCCAACCTTAACCATTCTGTGATATAGACTTTGAATTAGCACCTTTCACATGTAAAGCATACCCATTGATGAAATGCAGCAGAGAGCAAATCGGCCAGTGCAAGACTGATGGATATTTTCTTCTTTAAAACAAACAAACAAAACCACACAAAAATACCAACATCACAAAACAAACTCCTTCTCATTCTTTTCATAGTTGGACCTTCTTTACTTCCCTTTTCTGGCCTTCTTTACTCTTCTGTGAGGAGACAATACTCTTCTGGAAGATTTCACTAGGAAGACATGGTTATTCACTTAAGAAAGATTTCCTGCCTAAAAGAAACATCTTTCTCAAAGGCAGTTTTGATGTTTTCTCCCCTCTGCATTCCAGAGGGGCTCTCAGGTTCTCTCTCTGGTATGCGAGGAGAGAGGTAACACTTACAGACATGTTACAGGCCTCTGCAGCCAGCAGGGAGGGTCAGGGAGGCCAGCAATGATAAAGCCTGAAAAAGAGCATGGGGTGTGTCTTTTCTCAGGCCTGGTGTGTTTGAAGTGCTGTTAGGAATTCACTTCTAAGTCTAGCGTTCTTGACTTTGGAAATAAATTTTCCTGCAGTCCTTCCACCGCCTGGCATTCTGGAAGTACCTGCGTGTTATCTTACTTCACAATTGGCATAGTTGGCTACTCTCACCAGAATAACCATGAAATGTTTGTGGAGAAGGTCGAGGACTGGGGAAGCCGTGTTGGTGATTCCCTGTGTCGTCAGATGGCCTGACGATGATTGTTGGATCCCTGTGGCCACCTTCTTAGTGACAATGACTCCTCTGGAAGCCTGGCTCTAAATACAGTTTGCGACAGAGACTGGTCTGCAGACGATCAAAGCAGTTCTGTGTAAGCTGCCATGAGACTCAGCATGTAAGTCTACTCCCATGTTACTAGGCAGAGTGGGTTGGTTTCTGCTCACTTGACCAGGAGATTGTGGTTTTGTGGGGCCAAGTGGCAGCCCTGGAAGAGCAGATCAGTGACCTGAAATATGCATGGAGTTTGGAGCAGGTTGTGTTGCCTACTGACGAATAGCACAGCCAGGAGTTGCAATGAGTCATAGAGTGCTTTGTATCCTGCATCACTGGTACACAGCCAATGGAACACGGTGCAGGTATGGTTTTGCCATCCCAGGTTCTTGCCCTTATCACGGGGTCCTGGGAGGTGGGATGGAAGCATTCTGATGGAGTCTTCGGACTCCGAATCTGAATTTGAGCCAAGCCCAGAAGATGATGGGCTAGTGCAGGCCCGATCCCTAATGCGGCAAATTTTGCTTAGCGGGGGCGGGTCCTCTGAGGCAATTGAAACAGTTGTTAGACCAGTGGGAACTTAGGGAGTGCATACTGGCATGGTTTTGGTAGGCGGGGGAATGGGTCACCACATTTGAAAAGTTTTGCCACCAGTAGAGGCCGGAGTCTGCAAGGAAATGTAGCCCCCTGTCGTGGTTTTGCTCTGGGTCAATTTGCTCTCACACCCCCCATACAATTACTATTAGTTGAGAGAAGGTTTATGCAGACAAAAGAGACTGGATTTGGGGAAAATAGTATGAACATTTACTACTAGTAAAATAAAAACTACTAAAGAACTACATCTATAACAACTCTATTTAAGTAAAAGTGATATGTATTTACAGAAAATCCCCCCCCCTTTTATCAGTCCAAGGAGGAAAAGCAGTTTCTTTCTCCGTTCTCGGAGCTTCAGGTCTCTTCAACAACTCTGCAGCACTCTCGTCGCAGCTGGAATTCTTTTTCTTTCTCTCTTGCTCTGTGTTAGCCTCCAGGGTTGGGCTTACCCCCCTCCTGGGCTAAGACTGGAGGTTGGGGGTTACCCAGGCCCTGAAGATTTTCTCTTCCATAGTTTTGCAAGGGGACACTTGCTTACCATGGATCTTCTTCCATGGGGTTACAGGGGATAATGGCTTATGAGTCCACCCCTGTTTCCCTGTGGAGGTCCCTCTCCACGGAAGAACAGTCCTTGATAGACCTCTCCAACATAGGTCTAGCATGGATCCCACACATGGATCCCAACATCCTTACCCGAGACGTTTTCTGCTCCGGCGTAAGGTTCTCTCTCTCTCAAGGTCACAAATCTTCAGTAGCAGCAGCATGGATCCCTCACTCAGATCCCAAGCTTTTTCTTTCACTCTGGCATAAGCCTCAGGGTCATAAATCTTTAACAGGACTCTGCCTCATTTCAGTCCCTCTCATGAAGTCTCGGTTCTCTGGTACATCCACAAGCTCCTCTTTGAGCTGCATGGGGGGGTCTCCTCACCCCAACAATCTTCTACAGGTGGTAGGGATTATTTTTCAGTTTTCCTGGTGAAGGGAGAGAACAAAAGGGGGAAGAAGCAGCCCCCCCCTCCTTTGAACTTTCCTTCTCTCTCCTACTGCAGCTCTGGCCTTGAACATTTCATTATCTCTTTGCCGGAATTCTTTTGCTGCGGTTTCTGTCCAAGTAGTCAGTCCTTCTCTAAAGTTTTTTCTTCACTCTCTTACATGAGAGAAGGGGGTTTTCAGTGCTACACCTGCCCCCGGCCCAAGGTGGGGGAGGAGAGGGCCTGGCCCACCTCGGGGCCCACTGCTGCCTCTCCTACGTGGCTGCTGCTCCTAATTTTAACTGCCCTACCAACCTTCTCTTCCGTTTTCTTAAATATGTAATTAGTAAAGGTGTCACTAAGAGTTTTAATTGGCTTCTTATCCAGAAATCCACCTGGAGAAAACCATCTTCAGCCCTAGGGGCTGGTTGTTGGGCAAAACCACGACATCTCCTCCCCCCATCCCCAATTCACATGCTGCTACAGCTCTGTTCGAGGGGGACAGCCCTGTGGGGGAGCCCAGCTGATTCTGGGCTCTCAGTAAACTGAAATACTGAAGATGGAACTTCTTACACCTGGCAGAGGGTTAACCACGGACAGTAGGACTGTAACACAGAGTGGGTTTCCTGTTAACCTATTGTGTTAAGACATGTGGTTGTGTGTCCAATCATGAGTTGTTATGAAGTGGTAAACCAATGCTGTGTGTACATGTGTCACCCAGAACTGCATAAAGGTAGCTGTACTGTTGCAATAAAAAAAGTTGGTATCCTGAAACCTATGCCGCCTCCCGCCTCGACCACGACATATGGTGACCCCCGACGTGATTGTGAAGGAAGATAGAAGAGAACTTGACAACAAGAAGCGAAGGAAGAATCACTCGTGCAGGACCTCGAGAAGCCTCTGCCGGGAGGGTCAGGTGGTCACTGACCCCCCCATTCGTTTCACCGCTTCTCAGTCCAAGAGATCGTACGCCGCTGAGCTGCCTTTCACTACTACTGAGATCCTTTCGTTGCTGCTGAGACTTTTTTGCTGCTACATAAGTTACTGACCACTTTGTTATCAACCCTCCTGCCACGCAACTCCGCTCTACCTCAGAGCGTTCGTCATCTCGCTCCACTCCCAGCCTTCCCACAGGGCTGTCCCACTCCCCCCTTGGAGCATTTGTTATCTCGCTCCTCATTCCAACTGCAGCCTTATGGAAACTGTGTGGCTGCGTATGCAACCAGTGTGCTGCTGTACATAAACTGCGTAGCCCCACTCCTGACATCTCGACTCAGTGTAGCGCCCCAACCTGCTCCATGCCTGGTTTGCGTCCCTCCGCTATCACCGGACATCCCTGACTGTGGGCGGAGCAGCTGAGACCGCACCCTAAACGCGCCCTGGCTCGGCAGTGCTGTTTGTTCCGAGCGGACCCTGTTTCGTTACTCCCGCAGCCTCCGGGCAGGCAAATTCCTGCTTGCCGCTCCCCCGCTTGGCTCGGAGTGTTGCGAAATCTCGGTATCCTAGCAATCGGCGTTTATCAGCTCTGGGTTGCTTAAAGGCAGCATTCCAGCCACCGTTCAGCTTTGCTTTTTGTTACTCTGCTTGTAACTTACATTAGTACCTCCTGAAGCAATCTAGAAGGTTTTCACGTCCCGAGCAAGGACAGAGAGAGACAGCTTAGAGATAGTTGTAGGGGGCGGGAAACCCTGGTGTGGTTTTTGGGAAGCGACAGTAGAAGTCGCAGATGGGGTTGACCCACCAAAATATTTTTGAGACAACTGTTTAGAACAGGTGAGCCACTGGAGCATAAGTGGGTTCCATGTTATCTAGTGAGGATGACTCTGTCGTCCAGATGTGGCAATTGCTGCTAAAGAGAAACATGGAATCAAGCTAGATGCCCTGCTCCTGCAAAAATGCTGATATGGAGCAGAGACTAAGGATACCAGTCGACTTCTAAAGTTGCTTTCAGGGGAGTCATGGAGTTATTAACTTCCTGACACCTGCTTTTTGAAGCACTGAAAGATTTTAAGAAGTCAAAAACTACCAGTAATCATATGAAAAAAAAAAAGAAAAAGAAAAAAAAATTAAAATAGAAAAAAAATTTTAAAAAATGGGGGGGAAAAAAAAAAAGGGAGGATACCTGTCGGTTCAGTTGATTTTTGAGGAACAATATTCTTATCCTCCAACAGACTGCTTTCTACCTGCCTGTTGCACACGCACAAGCTACATGGACAACTCATTTATGGACATTCATCACTGAGAAGAAGGAATACCATTCTTGTGGACTGATGAAAGAAGGACTGGTTGATTCTTTGCCTATGTGTGTAGTTGTATTGTATTGTTGATATTGCCATGTTGCTAGTGTATTAGTTGTTGCTGGTATTTTCTATAATACAAAAAAGGGGGAATTGTTGGGGAACCCAGCTGGTTCTGGGCTCTCAGTAAACTGAAATACTGAAGACGGAACTTCCTACACCTGGCAGAGGGTTAACCACGGACAGTAGGACTGTAACACAGAGTGGGTTAGGAATGTTAACCTATTATGTTAAGACGTGGTTGTGTGTCCAATCATGAGTTGTTATGAAGTGGTAAACCAATGCTGTGTGTACATGTGTCACCTAGAACTGTATAAAGGTAGCTGTACTGTTGCAATAAAAAAAGCTGGTATCCTGAAACCTATGTCGCCTCCCTCCTCGACCGCGACACAGCCCCACCTCCACTCTCCAGGCTCAGGTTGTTTTGGCATTAGGAGGTACCATTTTGTCTATGTTCAGGGTGTTTATTACCCCCTTTAAAGGCTTTATTTAAACTGCTGATGCATTGCAGATGGTTATCTGTGTGTCCTGCATTCCAGAAAGAGGTGGGGTGGACAGCAGCCCTAGGCAGGGAGATAAAAATTCCTTAATTCCTTGACTGTTTCTACTGGTTTTGTTAAGCCTGTTCAAAAATCATATAGTATAGGGGGAACAGCTGTTAATTATGACCGTTTGGACACAGTCCACCATTTACTCTCAGCTAAAATATCAGATGTGTTTACCCCACCACGAGACGGGAAGAGAGTATTTAAAAGAGAAGATGCGGGGCCCTAATGCATTATATATCGTCCTGGGCTACTGGAGAATCATAGAATCATAGAATTAACTGGGTTGGAAGAGACCTCTGAGATCATCAAGTCCAACCCTTGATCCAACCCCACTGTGATTACTAGATCATGGCACTCAGTGCCACATCCAGCCTCATCTTAAAAACCTCCAGGGATGGTGAATCCACCACCTATCTGGGCAGGTCATTCCAATGCCTGATCACTCTCTCTGTAAAGAACTTCTTTCTAATACCCAACCCAAACCTCCCCTGGCAGAGCTTAAGCTCGTGCCCTCTTGTCCTACTGCTGACTGCCTGGGAGAAGAGACCGGCCCCCACCTGGCTACAACCTCCTCTCAGGTAGTTGTAGAGAGTGATGAGGTCACCCATGAGCCTCCTCTTCTCCAGGTTAAACAACCCCAGCTCCCTCCGCCTCTCCTCATAGGACTTGTGCTCAAGTACCTTCACCAGCCTCATTGCTCTTCTCTAAACCTGCTCCAGCCCTCTAATGTCTTTCCTGAACTGAGGGGCCCAGAACTGAACACAGTACTCCAGGTGTGGTCTCACAAGTGCAGAGTACAGGGGAAGGATCACTTCCCTGCTCCTGTTGGCCACACCGTTCTTCATGCAGGTCAGGATGCCATTGGCCTTCTTGGCCACCTGGGCACACTGTTGGCTCATGTTCAACTTCCTGTCAGTCAGCACCCCCAGATCCCTTTCCACCTGGCTGCTCTCCAGCCACTCTGTGCCCAGCCTGTAGCGCTGCATGGGGTTGTTGTGGCCAAAGTGCAGGACCCGGCACTTGGCCTTGTTGAACTTCATCCTGTTGGAATCAGTTCAACTCTCCAGCCTATCCAGGTCCCTCTGCAGAGCACTCCTGCCTTCTAGCAGGTCAACACTGCCTCCCAACTTGGTGTCATCTGCAAATTTGCTAATGATGGACTCAATCTCCTCATCTAAATCATCGATAAAGATGTTAAACAGGACTGAGCCCAGCACTGATCCCTGGGGGACACCACTAGTGACCGGTCGCCAACTGGATGCAGCCCCGTTCACCGGCACTCTCTGTGCCAGGCCCTCCAGCCAGTTCTTAACCCAGCACAGAATGCCCCTGTCCAAGTTGTGGGTTGCCAGCTTTTTCAGGAGTATATTATGGCAGACAGTGTCAAAGGCTTTGCTGAAGTCCAGATAGACTACATCCACAGTATTCCCCTCATCCACCAGGTGGGTCACGTGATCATAAAAGGAGATCAGGTTGGTTAAACAGGACCTGCCCCTCCTAAACCCATGCTGGCTGGCTCTGATCCCTTGTCCATCCTGTAGGTGCTGTGTGATTACACTCAGGATGATCTGCTCCATAACCTTGCCAGGCACTGAGGTCAGGCTGACAGGTCTGTAGTTTCCCGGGTCCTCCTTGCAGCCCTTTTTGTAGATCAGCGTGACATTTGCCAACTTCCAGTCATCTGGGACCTCCCCAGAGAGCCAGGACTTTTTGTAAATGATGGAGAGCGGCTTGGCAAGCTCTTCTGCCAGCTCCCTCATCACCCTAGGATAGATCCCATCTGGTCCCATGGACTTGTGAGGATTCAGGTGGCTCAGTAAGTCACTGACTATTTCCTCCTGGAATACAGGGGGGCTATTCAGCTTCCTGTCCCTGTCTACCAGCTTCAGAGGCCAGTTGTCCCAAGGGCCACCTGTCCTACTGGTGAATACTGAGGCAAAGTAGGTGTTAAGTACTTCAGCCTTCTCCTCATCCCTGTTAACTATGTTTTCCCCCAAGTCCAGCAAGGAATGGAGGTTTTCCTTGCCCCTCCTTTTGTTATTAATGTATTTATAGAAGTGCTTTTTGTTATCCTTAACAGAAGTAGCCAAATTGACTTCAAATTGGGCTTTTGTCTCTCTTATTTTCTTTCTGCATGACCTAGTTATACTCCTAAACACATCCTGAGTAGCCAGTCCTATTTTCATAGTCTGTAAGCTCTCTTTTTATCCCTGATTTCCTTCAGAATTTCCCTGTTCAACCAAGCTGGTCGTCTACCCCGCCGGCTTGCCTTTTGGCACACTGGTACAGCCTGTTCCTGTGCACTCAAGACTTCCTTCTTGAAGCACGTCCATCCCTCCTATACCCCCTTGTTTTCAAGGGTTTTTTCCCAGGGTATGCTCTGGACCAGTCTTCTGAACAGGTCAAAATCTGCCCTCCAGAAGTCCAGTGTGGAGATTTTATTGGTGGCCTTCCTTGTATCCCTGAGTATTGCAAACTCTATTATTTCATGGTCACTGTGGCCCAGACAGCCTCTGACCACTATATCTCCCACCAGCCCCTCTCTGTTTGTGAACAACAGGTCTAGTGGGGCCCCACCCCTGGTAGGTTCATTTACCAGCTGGAGCAGGAAATTATCCTCTATGGAGCAGGAAATTATCTTTGTTCCATGACTGGCAGCATTACTGAATTACTAACAAGGATTGACCAGGATGAGCTGTTTGGCAGTGGGCCAAACAACAAAAAGCTTTGAACATTTGCAAGAATGCCTTAGATAAGTGTGCCCAATTGTACTTAATTGTATTTGAGGAGATGTCCTAGTTACAGGGGCCGGGATCAGTTTATCACTATGATGGTATAACCAAAACTGTGTATTCTATACCCCCTATGTTATTTCTGATGGACTGTTAATAAATGGATCATTTGCAGCAGCTGCCCAGGGCACACCTGACACCTCAGGTTACAAGCTGGGTGTTAAAGAAATCCTGCAAGGCAGGGGAGTGTTTCTTTGTCTTCACACCAATGACTCAGCTGTGATAACACCTCTCCAGAGAAGCATTAGCCTGAGGGGGCATCTCTGCTAATGGGGCACAATGGACTGGCATAATAGGCAGCTGACACGACCTAGACCTTTCAAAGATTCCAAAATATCCCATGACTCACAGAGTTTAATCACCCATTGTGTAACTCCCTGCCCTGAGGGAGGTACTGGGCATTCCCACCTGAACCTAAGCATATATGATCTTTGGGTTTTGGGACTTCTGGCACCACTTGTCAGATCCAGAGGAGGACCAGAACTACAACAGGACTGCGACTGCCACTCTTGACAAGACTGCGATCATTACTTCAACAGAACTGTGACCATCATCCAGACCAACAGCTTTCCTTTCCTTTTACTTTGCACACAGGGTGGTCATGTGGTGCTCAGCACTGGGGCTAATGAACACTGTTCTGTTCTTGTCCCAGGGTGCTTGGTTATACGTCTGTTTTTGGGGGTGAAAGCCAGTTTTCTCTGTATCATTACATTTATTGTAATCTTTTTAGTAAATTGTAACTCTCACTTGTAATCTCTCTTGAACTGGGTTTATTTCCTCCACCAGTTTACTTTTAAACCAGCACAGGAGATTATGTAGACCTTGAAGGATATTACAAGGGGGGGTCAGTAGGTTTGCTTCCTGGCAGGTAGCTGCACTGACCCCTCTGCCCCTATCAAGGGGGTGGGGATATACATTCACAAGCCATGGGTATAGTGTTGGGAGTACTTCTGCTGCATTCTCTGCTAACGTCAGCTTCTTGAGTTAATGTGTTTCGGGTGTTTTCCGCAACCCCCAAGGCCTTCTCCAAGAGGGGAACCACTGGACCTGTGGTTTGGGTTTTGGGCTTGCACTCCAATTGACATCCTGCTGAGCAAGACTGGTTTGTGCCTCACTAGTCTGGGTGGGCAGTCACCCCATCCCGAGCTATCAGATCTGGGTATATCCTTGTAGAATTATCCTGTAAATACTTGAGTGTAACAATACCTTTATTTCTGTTCTCCACATAGTAGATATAGAGCACCTGCAGCATGTTTGCACCTGAGAACTTACCCAGTCCAGTTGCTGCTATGTTGCCTTCTGTCTCACTGCTACACAGTCTGTTTGAGCCTAATGACATGTGCTGCTTCCACATAGCTGCCAATCCAGCTGCACTGAGAGGGACTTTGACATCAGCAAGCATCTTTTCTCAGGTCCGGTGTGTTTGCAGCACCATTAGGAACTTGCTTCTAAGTCTAGTGTTCTCAACTTCAGAAATATTTTCCTGCAATCCTTCTACTGCCTGGCATTTTGGGGGTACCTGTGTGTTATCTTACTTCACACTTCCATCTCAGCCTATACCCAGTCCAATATATGCTTATGAATAGGTTTTCATATAGTTGCTTTAAAACCTAAGATCAAGCAACTTCAAATATATATTTCAACATTTTTGTGATCAGAAACTTCTAAATATAGACAGTTACATAATTCACAAAATTTAAGGTTAAAATCCTCTTTTGAATTGCCAAAAGGTTTTTTTAAGTCCTTGTTAAACAAGAGATGCCTCTTTAGCTTAACTTCATGATAACTCTGTAGATAGTTTATGTTAGATTCTACAAGTCAGACCTGAACAGAATCATCGTCATATACAGTTAGCATAGATTATTATTTTTAACTTTGCCATACAAATTTAGTCACTATGAAAATTAAAGCAAAGGCAACCTCTTGTGGTACCTTTGCTTTTAATGAAGTCTTCCTATTTTCCCAATATACAATTTTACAAGCAAAGAGCTTTTCTAATATACCCACTATTAAATGCAAATTTATGCTCACTTTTTTTTAGACACAATATAACTAAATAATTCAGGAAACTACAGTGATAGGAAAGCAGTTGCATGACATATTTACCAAGTAGTAATATTACATTTCAAACCCTTATAACCAAAAAGAAATTGGACATTTTCAAAAGTGAGTGCCTAAAAGACTAGAGAGACAGTGGTGAGAGAGTGTACAAACATTCTATTATGCCATTAAACCAAGTGTGATGTATCTTTTATTATTGAACACAATACGTTTTTACCCCTATTACAAATTTTGTTTCATCTACTACCACTTTTAACAATTAAGGTCTTCTACAAAACCAAAAGTCCTCCTACACTGAATATGTCTCAGTGTTTTACCACTACTCAGTTACTAATTGTTATTACTAGTTGACAGTAGTTACATAGTTAAATTAATTATTAATTACATCTCAATTAGTAAACTTAGCTCAATGGTTCACTGTACAGTTTAGGTAAAATTCTACTTTTTCTTAAATTCTAATAGAATTTAACTTAAAATATTGCATCTCTGTTTTACTTACATAGGTGAACTGGATCTTGTCTCAAAAGAATGTTCAATGGAGTTAAGATTCAGTACCTTAGCAAAGCTTGGCAAAAGTGTCTCCCCTCCCTACTTCAGCTTTTCCCTTTCCATTTGACAGTGGCCTTTTTGCAAGTTATGGATTGTATTCTTAGAAGGATATACCTTCTGAATGACTAGATATCTCACTTTTTTAAAGCAAACTTCCTATAGGGCATACTATAAGGTCAAGTTGAATTAGTTACTTTGAAGATCCTAAGAGTAATTGTTAAAAAGTCGTGATTATTCTACAGAAACTACTTGCTATCGCTTCCTTAAGAGCCTCATACTCAGTGCAGTGAAAGATACTTACCCAAACAGAAGGCACTATGAAGGTCTAGTGCCTTGCAGGTTTACTATCATTGACTAGGAAACAAAAGTAATAATTTCCTACCCAAACTTCAAGTATTTTTAAAAGCTTTGATCATATAAAACTCAAATCACCATGAGATTCTATTTTAATTGTTTCATTTGTTTAATATTCTATGTTGCTTATCTATGCGATTTTGATCTAGAGGCAGAGAGGTCTGCCAACCAATATATTTTCTTGAACTTTATGCGGCATTGTGCATCAGCAGTATTTGATCTATTTACTTACTGCTGAAGTAAGAGTCAGGATTACTGGACAGTAAAAATTTCTGAGAGAAGAATACAACACAGTTACTCCCTGTAAAATCTGCATGCTTGGCTTTGCCAAGAGTTTTATTAATTTCATTGTATGTAAAAGAAAGTGTGCTCAATGCCCTCCTTTATATCCCATTATAAATTTGTTTCATTTAACTTATTAACAATTTTGAGTCAAGGTCAGTAAGTTTAAACCATTTGCAAACAATGTTTTTTTTAGAACAAACTGGCTTTATATATGTACCAAAAGATTGTTCAGATGAAGTGTCTAATGAAATACAAGAATTAAATTAGAATGTTCACAATTACACTGACACCAAAGACGAATAAAAAGCAAGTGCTATTCTGTAACACACAGAAGAATGCTTTATTTCACTACTTTCACTTTATCTAAACAGTCTTCAATATCATATGAGCCTTCCTCTCTGTCCTCCACTTTATACTCTTGTCATAGTTCGTATTTTTAGCAAGGAATTTTTCTTTCCTTTCCTCCTGCCATGTGTGTGTGCTCTGTATATGGGCCATTAGTTGAACAAAAGAATCGGCTCGAGTCCCTAATGGCCGAGATTTGTTTCCTTGACAACAAAGGGGGGGAGTTGGCTGGTGTGTGACTGGAAGGGGTGGAGGCTGGGGGGAGAGGGGAGTCTCTCTCTCTGCCAGGGTGAGAGGCTGCTGCGGGCTGCAGACACTGCCAGGTTCCTTTGTCTCTTTCCTGTCGGAGGGGAGTTCTGGCTGCTGCTCTTGGTTCAGCTGTGGCTGGTTGCAAGCCCTGCTTACAACAGACCCTAATCAGCTGAAGTTTCTGAGTTTTCTTCCATTGGGAGAACTTTCTGTTTTATTGCTGTTGTTTTCCTTCCCCTTCTTTCCCCCCCCCCCACCTGGCGGCAGCCAAGGATCTCACAGCGTCGCCTGGTGACGGGCACTGGACATTACAAGTTCTACTCCTTCAGTGATCCAACAGCGCCACCTGGTGACTACAATAGGACACTACAAGTTTTTTTTTTTACACCTTCAGTGACCCAACAACGCCACCTGGTGAATGGTACAAGACATTACAAATTTTGCATCTCCAGTGACCCGATGGCGCCCCCTGCTGACTGTGGTTGGAACTGCACCAAAGGGTGCAAGAAATTGAACTATTTTCCCTTTGCCAGTTTATCGGTTTTGTTCTTGAAGGGGATTATTGGTGGGTATAGGAGTATTACTTAGTTATTTTACTTGTTTTTTTTTTTTTTCGTGTTCCTGTTAATACACACATACCTTTTAATAAAGGGTTGTTATTTTCCCTTTTCCATAATTTGTTTTCCTTCAATCGAAGCCTCTTAATTTTGGATTTATAATTGCTTGGAAAGAGAAGTTTGGGTCTTTTCCTCCTAATCCATCCTCAGCAAAAGACCCTTGTCTCATTTAAACTGGGACAACTCTAAATATTGTTTGTTAATTTTAGCCCAAAGTCTGTAAATAGTCCCAGAGCTGACACTTGAATCATCTTGGGTCATCTTGAATGCTGGATAATCACCAATTGCAAACACACTGAAACAAGATGATTAAATACTTTTAAATTAATTTATTACCTGTGCATGAGAGGTAACTATCAATAAAATCTCAAGAGATATACAGTATTTTTTTACATGGTGGTTAAAATAATTAGAATATCGCATGACAGTGGCTAAAAATAATGCTTCCAATTAAAAATCATAATGCTTGTTAGAATCTCAATGGAACAAGCCAAAATGCCTTAGAAACATTTTCAGAGCACAAGGCAGTGCTCCTTTAATTTGCACAAAGGTAATTTACAATTAATCTGTAACAGTTGCAATGAGACAATGTTACAGTGCAAGTTTCTTTATGGCTAGATGTAAAGATATAACTAGAACAGCAATTCTAATATATTTTAAATGAACTTGCCTAAGCATTTTTTCTGAGTTGTTTACATAATATGCTGGAAGATTCTACACTAAACCCCCTGTCTTACTACTTTTTCTTTTCCCTGGCCTTTTTTGGTTACTTAAAATTTCATTCTATTGCAATGTGTAAATTTATATAAATGAGATGTCTCCATTGTATATGCCGTGTTTATACTTCATACAAATAAAAGCAAAAATGGTAGATTACTCAAAGTGGTATAAATCTTACAGCAATTTTCTAGCAGAAAAAATACATGCCTAAATCACCGTAAGCAGCACTGGTACCCACATATTATAGCTTTCAATTGTTTCCTTTTGAATTTGTATCCTACATAAATTACTACTGAAGGTTAATGGTTTAGTAGTAAATAAATTGGACAGTTGCAAGTTTAACAAAACCTGCTCAATCAACTGTGAAAGCTGATATTGTTAAAAAAAATTAAGAAATAATGAAGAACAAAAGTGATGCACACAATAACTGAGTGAAAATGCATCAATTCCCTATTTGAAGAAAACTACTACACTTGACCTTAAAATGCATGACTTAGTTATAACAAGGCAAACACAAGAGTCAGAATGAAATAAAGCAACTGTTTTAAAGATTTAAGAGCTGTTATCAAAAATAAATTACATTTTTTCAAGTTAAAGAAATAGTGCTATGAAAGCTGAGCACCAAGCAGTCTTTCAATAGCCGCACTGATATCTCCTCCTTGCAGACACTGCCGGGTTCCTTTGTCTCTTTCCTGTCGGAGGGGAGTTCTGGCTGCTGCTCTTGGCTCAGCTGTGGCTGGTTGCAAGCCCTGCTTACAACAGACCCTAATCAGCTGAAGTTTGTGAGTTTTCTTCCATTGGGAGAACTTTCTGTTTTATTGCTGTTGTTTTCCTTCCCTTCTTTCCCCCCACCCGGCGGCAGCCAAGGATCTCACAGCGCCGCCTGGTGACGGGCACTGGACATTACAAGTTCTACTCCTTCAGTGATCCAACAGCGCCACCTGGTGACTACAATAGGACACTACAAGTTTTTACACCTTCAGTGACCCAACAGCGCCACCTGGGTGAATGGTACAGGACATTACAAATTTTGCATCTCCAGTGACCCGATGGCGCCCCTGCTGACTGTGGTTGGAACTGCACCAAAGGGTGCAAGAAATTGAACTATTTTCCTTTGCCAGTTTATCGGTTTTGTTCTTGAAGGGGATTATTGGTGGGTATAGGAGTATTACTTAGTTATTTTACTTGGTTTTTTTTTTTCGTGTTCCTGTTAATACACACATACCTTTTAATAAAGGGCTGTTATTTTCCTTTTCCATAATTTGTTTTCCTTCAATCGAAGCCTCTTAATTTTGGATTTATAATTGCTTGGAAAGAGAAGTTTGGGTCTTTTCCTCCTAATCCATCCTCAGCAAAAGACCCTTGTCTCATTTAAACTGGGACAACCTCTAAATATTGTTTGTTAATTTTAGCCCAAAGTCTGTAAATAGTCCCAGAGCTGACACTTGAATCATCTTGGGTCATCTTGAATGCTGGATAATCACCAATTGCAAACACACTGAAACAAGATGATTAAATACTTTTAAATTAATTCTATTACCTGTGCATGAGAGGTAACTATCAATAAAATCTCAAGAGATATACAGTATTTTTTACATGAGTGGTATAAATAATTAGGGAATATCGCATGACAGTGGCTAAAAAAAATAATGCTTCCAATTAAAAATCATAATGCTTGTTAGAATCTCAATGGAACAAGCCAAAAATGCCTTAGAAACATTTTCAGAGCACCAAGGCAGTGCTCCCTTAATTTGCACAAAGGTAATTTACAATTAATCTGTAACAGTTGCAATGAGACAATGTTACAGTGCAAAGTTTCTTTATGGCTAGATGTAAGATATAACTAGAACAGCAATTCTAATATATTTTAAAATGAACTTGCCTAAGCATTTTTTCTGAGTTGTTTACATAATATGCTGGAAGATTCTACACTAAACCCCCTGTCTTACTACTTTTTCTTTTCCCTGGCCTTTTTTGGTTACTTAAAATTTCATTCTATTGCAATGTGTAAATTTATATAAATGAGATGTCTCCATTGTATATGCCGTGTTTATACTTCATACAAATAAAAGCAAAAATGGTAGATTACTCAAAGTGGTATAAATCTTACAGCAATTTTCTAGCAGAAAAAATACATGCCTAAATCACCGTAAGCAGCACTGGTACCCACATATTATAGCTTTCAATTGTTTCCTTTTGAATTTGTATCCTACATAAATTACTACTGAAGGTTAATGGTTTAGTAGTAAATAAATTGGACAGTTGCAAGTTTAACAAAACCTGCTCAATCAACTGTGAAAGCTGATATTGTTAAAAAAAATTAAGAAATAATGAAGAACAAAAGTGATGCACACAATAACTGAGTGAAAATGCATCAATTCCCTATTTGAAGAAAACTACTACACTTGACCTTAAAATGCATGACTTAGTTATAACAAGGCAAACACAAGAGTCAGAATGAAATAAAGCAACTGTTTTAAAGATTTAAGAGCTGTTATCAAAAATAAATTACATTTTTTCAAGTTAAAGAAATAGTGCTATGAAAGCTGAGCACCAAGCAGTCTTTCAATAGCCGCACTGATATCTCCTCCTGTTGCTATTAGAGCTTGTAAGTTTGCTTCATGGTTCAAAAAGCCCATTGCACTCAGCTGCTCCAGTTGTTGCTGAAATCTAACTTCTGGATTTTGTAACTGCTAAGAAAAAAAATCTCAAGCTATAAAAGCATAATACATATTTGGCAAAGTACAGGATTTAAACATAGTTGGTTCAGAACCACTTATTGTCTTTACTAATTTTGAATGCATCTTTTCCAAATTCCCCAAATTTCATTCACAACTGAATTGCTGATCAAACAAGTCAGATTAGCCTCAAATTTTAAGAGTATCTTCACTTATGTGACATTTCTAAACTACAAGCACAGCTGCTTGTTTGATTAAAAAGGAACACTTACATCTGATAAATGTGTCCCAAGAATAGTTTATTAACGATGCATGTGCAGACTTTTTTTTTTTATGAATGAATCTAATATAGTAGTGTGGAATAGAAAATTTTTGAGAATGTCACTGTAGGCAACAGTGGATATGGTAGGCTTTTTTTCTTCCTTGACATAAAAGTTACCTCTTAAATGCTCCAAGTATTTGTTTACTAAATTTACCAAAATTCTAGTTAAAAAGTTCAGCCTAAGGCAAAGTGACAGCTGTGCTTTATGAGTTGATCTTGCTCAAATAAATTGCTCATAAACTAATGGCAAAAATTATGAATAATCTCAGTTGTATCCTCTTCATCTCAGAGACATTTGTGAAATAGAACAATTATATGAAAATATACTTTAGGTATATAAGGTCAGAGTAATACTGAGAAGCCACTTTTTGAAATGAGTGAGACAGTTTATATATCAACACAAGATTTTTGCACCTACTGCTATTTTCCTTTTGTTCTACCTAAAGTTTCATCCATTGAGAAATTCCTATCAGTATTTAAAAACTGCATATACTTCCTAATAAAATGCAAACATACTGGCTGAAATGTAAACATTCCCCCCCACCTGAAAAACCAAATGGAATACTGAATTGGTAGCATAGGATCTAGAATGATAAAAATATCTATGAGAACATGGCTTTCTATAGCTATTCTTACCACCACTTTCTCATAGTTACAAAAAGTAACATTTTTCTGTGAGATCAGCAAGTTGAACTGCCTTATTCTGTGGCAACAGAGGAGGTAGGAACAGGACTGTCCCTTTTATCAGCAGTCTGCCATTACACTGGATATGTATCACAGTGTAATGGTTCTGTTTCACAAAGTTGCCACCTTTGTTTGACTTCTGGACCTCTCCAGAAAGCCTAAATCCCACTTGGTATGTTAACACAATGTACATTGTGCAATCTGAACCTGCAGGATGTCAGGGAAGCATGCTACAAATTCAGGCCCCAAATAACCTGAGCTACAACCAGCAACACAAAGTACAGAGATAATGATGTTCAGTATGTTTAAGTTCTTTTCTTGTCTGAGTCCACATTTCAGTTGCCAGGGAACCTGCCCTCCCTTTAACACCTTAATCTCCCTTCTTTCCAGGCATTTCAGAAACTCAAGGGTATTAAGATAGGTGTATCTATCAATCAACCATTCAGAGGACACTTTTACTCACATGTGATGTTTTCCCAGCATTTATTTGCACAGCTAGAATATCACTTTTAATCTTCCTCTGCTCTCCTTTGACCAGAAGCATTCTGTTTGTTTACTGTGGGGAAAGGGGTGTGTGTATGGATGGGGGGGAGGGGTGTGTGTGGGGAGTGTCTGTGTGTCTTTCTCACTGGATATTTAAAAAACCTCAAACAAACAAAAACCCCACCAACCACACAGACACAGATCACGGCAGAATACAGTGATCTACTTTACCTGAGCATTTGCACCAGCAAGTGCCTGCAACATCTGTTGGACAAACTGCTGGTGACCAGGATCAGTGGCCCCTGATATTGGGCTTGTATTTTCACTGGGAATTGAACTAGGTACAGTGGACCCTGTAGGAGCTCCAGTGCTTCCCAATCCACCTAAACCAGGATTGAATCTACACAAATGACAGAGAAATACATCACTAAAGTAAAAAAATGGCTTAGTTGTAATCTCTTCCCATAAGATGTAATTACTAAGTAAAAATTCTGTCAAATAAAAAATGGATGACAACTTAAGCACTAAAACAAGACCATAGACCATTGCTTAAAAGTTTCTTGCAAACAAAAGTGTATGTCCTAGTTTTGCTTGCAGGTGCTGAGAACAGGGAGGAGCCTAGAACTCTGTGGGCATGGCTAGGTTGCTATTTGACACCATCCACTTCATTACTGGAGGGCATGGCTTTGGAGGGAAGAAAATATGAATGTACACTGGAAGCAGCACCATTTTATTCAATCTTTGCTTCAGGGAAGTTACTGGGACCAGCCTTGTGGACCCTGTCCTTCTGCTGCTGCCACCCATCCCTTCCCATCCCCTTGGGAAAAAAGCAACTCCAAGCATCAAACACAGCTAAACCCAGCAGAACACATGCATGCGCCAATGCTGGAAGCAGCTGTGGGGAACGAAGCAGTGGCGAACCAAGATGAGAGGAGCTGAGCCCGAGCACAGTGGAGCAGAGTGGTCTGAAGCAGCAGTGCCATGCAGGATGAAAAAAGTGGATTGGAGTGGTCTTGGAAGTGGGTGGCGCAATGCAGACAATCCAGCTTTTTTGGGATTTGTCCAGCACTGTTTCTTGTTGTCTCAGGCTTGGGAATGGGAAATGCTAGTTGTGGGAACATCTGCCATCTCGTCTTTGTCTCAGCGACCATGCGGAACTGAGTCAAGGTGGTGAACACCTTTTGTGTATAAAGAACCTTCTCTTTTGTATACTTGTGTTATTAATATTGTTGCTGCTACTCTGCGTTTCTTATTCCACTGTTGTTTGTTTTCAGTAAATTGTTATCTCAGCCCATAAGTCTCTGCCTTTGTCCCTCTCTCACTAGGGGAAGGGGAGCAGTTTATTTGGAGTTTAATTCCCAGATGTTTTTTTAAACCACCACAGTGTGACAGATTCTAAAACAAGTTGAGTGAAACTAAAAAATGCAAGAGGAACAGTCTGTAAAAACTGGATAAACCTCTATATGTTAAAAAGAAAGACAAAAGCTGACAAAAACACAAACACAAGAGAAAAGTTCTTGTATAAATTTGTATGACTAATTCTTACCCTGGTATAAGTCCTGGTGCTTCCATTGCTAATGTCTGCAAGCCCTGCTGAATCTGTAGTAAAGCCTGCATTGCTCTAGGGTTTGACATAGCTGATAATGTGTCAGGATTCTGCATCTAAAAACAGGAAACTCATAATTGAATAATATGCAGATATTCAAAGTTGATCTTTATCACAAGATGTTTTATAGAATCTAATATCCTTTCAGAACTTGCTGGTTTTCAACTTTGTATTTGAATATTTACATTAAATCCTTCAGATTGTTTTTTTTTGAGAAAACTTTCACAGGAGATGATGAATGAGCTCTCTAGACTCCTTTTATATAAGGAGAACATAAGGAAAAGTATTTCTCATTATTTTTTCTAGTAGACTTTATCATCTTCCAAAGCCATAGGAGTTTATTAGTTCAACATAATTCTAAATTAGTCTCCTATATCATAATACTGGTAAACAACAGAGCTGAATACAGTGAAACCTAAGAAGGTATCTAATACAGAAAGTTATAAAACATCTTTTTCTATCTAAATTCAGACATCTACTCTGCAAAACATACTAGCAAACATAATATTTAAGAACCCTCATCCTTTGATGATAAGGACACACGCCTAGTAGATGAAAAGAAGGCAGTGGATGCAGTCACCAGCAGTGTTCTTTAGGGCTCAATTCTAGGGCCAGTTCTGTTCAACATATTTATCAACAATCTGGATGCAGGAATTGAACGCACCATTAGAAAGTGTGCTGGTGATACTAAACTGTGAGGTGCTTGTGACTCTCGTGAGGGACAAGAGGCCTTGCAGGGGGATCTAGATAGATTGGAGCATCAGACAATCATCAATGGCATGAAATTCATGTTATTTATTTTACTCATAACACTGCCTACATGCAATGAGATCTTGGCAGTACACATTTACTTTGAATTGCAAAGAGTGCCTAATGATAGAACTCATACACTGGATTCAATTTTTAATTCCTAAAAATTTTGCTTAGTCCTATTTAAAGGACACAGTCCTTGTATACACTGTGACAGCTAAGATAAAGCAAATAGTGGGGCTGCAACCACAATAGTGTAAGAGGGAAAGTTGGTGGCAAGGCAATCTTTAGAGGCAAACATCTTCAGAACTAACTTCACTTCTTTTGAATTAGCTTATGACTTGCATCTTTCAAGGCATGCTGTAAGATCTCTTTACCCCAAAGAATCAGGGCAGGGTAGAGGAAGTATGAGAAAAGTACCGTTAAAGCTTATCTTAGTAGTGGGAAAAGGAATAATATTTTTTCTTTATTTCGCAAAAGAAATCATGTGGGAAACAAGTTATCTCTGGCTGGTGGGCAGTAAGAACAAGTCATTACTTCTAAGCAAAGGCACAAGAGCAAATCAAAGCAGTTGTGCTAGTCACAGACAAAAATATCCACTCCACTAAAAGCCAGATTTAACTTTTGAAAGGGATGGAGAGATAAATCAAGCATTTAATTATCAAGGGATGTAGAGACAGAAAGTTTAAACGTGGAAGATATATAGATATATTCAAGGAGGAAAAAGAATTTTGCTCAAGGAGATTTTTGCTGCTTCTACTCTTTCGCCCACTGCATGATTTAGCAGTGTATTTAGGGTTTCCAACTTCAGCATAAACTTTTCCTTAATATCCTAGCTGTGGTTTGGTCATCTGGGTTTACCTGTGTGCATATCAATTCTTACAAGGGATAATGCAACTCAGTGTCTAAAGCTAATGAGAATACAGAATGTAGTTTTAAGTGAAATCAAGGAAAGGCAGCAGTTTGTTGCAAAAATTGCTCACTGAATTTCAGACATTAATTAACAAGACTTAGTATCTCATCTTACTTGTTGAAGGAAGGTAGGAAGCTGTCGTCTCATTTGCTCCTGAAGTTGAGAATTTCCAGCAAATAAAGGATTATTCAACATCATCTATGGGCCAAAAATATTTAACATCATGGATCAAACAGTAGATCAAAAAGTAAATACCAGAGTGGATTTTAAGACAACTATTAACCATATACAAATCAGATAACAAGATAACAAGATAACAAGATAATAGACTATGATAACCTCAGAGTAATTATCTCCTTTGGTCAAAACTTGTTCTGAAACAATGAACCACCACCCTGAGAATTGACTGAAATAATTGGTGGTGTGGCTGTTGTTTTTTTGTTGTTTGGTTTTTTCTTTGTTTGGGTTTTTGCATCTTTTTTTTATTTATTTTTGGGTGTAGTTTTTGTTGTGGGTTTTTTCTGGGGTGGCATTAAACTTCTGAAGTAAATCCTTGACAGATACTCACCAAAGCAACCTCAGTTATGCAACATATGCCTTTTCTAGTCAACCTCCACTACTGATGTGATGGCTTCCCTTTAAATATTGTTTGCAAAAAGCCTGGGATGTTTCCACTTAACTGTTTAGTATACAAAATAATATTATCTCAGGTCAAGATTTGACTTTGGATATTATTGCTGTAAGTAAAATTGGAAAGCACTTCTACAATACCATTTATAAAACAGCAGTATAAGCACTTTTATTGCAAGCAAGGATCACAGGTGAGAAAGGAAAACCAGAATAACAGCTAGATATGGCACCAAATCCTTCCCCTCTACTTCTGTCCTCCTAAGCTAAGGTAGATATTTATTTACTAGCAGATCTACCTTAATTTATAATTAAAGCATTTGTTTTGTTTAACTGGTTCTTATACTAGGCCACAAAATTATAGGGCTGTATGAAACATACACAAACACAAGTTGTTACAAGAAAATGCCTGACATGATGTCCAACGACAAATTGAAGAAACTTACTGCAACAGATTGCTAAAGGTAACTAGGTAATAATTTCAGCAAGTCAGACATTAACATAATTTAAAAACATTTGCAACAAACAGATTATTGTTGAGAAGTTAGCACAGTAATTCTGTATTGAAAATATAACTATGATAAATTCAACTCCTTTTTTCACTTCAGTGTATACAACTCATTCCTACATAAAAAACATTTACCTGTATTGCAAGATCAGGATTCTGGCTCAATGACTGCATCATGCTTCTCATATAGGGTGCAGACAACATATTTTGCATAAGTTGTGGATTTTCTGTTATCTGCTGGAACAAGCTCTGCATTCCTGGTGTGTTGAACATACCAACTTAAAAAAAAAAAAAAAAGTAAAAGGTCACTTTAGTAAAAACCTTGACTATAATCAAATTAATTAGACTGCCTAGAACTGGGATACAACTGTGTGGTTTTGTTTTGTTTGTTGTTTTTAATGAGCTTTAGCCCCTTAAATACATCTCAATGTGGTTCTGCTTACACAGATGCATCTGCCCTAGAAACAAAATAAGCCAGAGGTCATATCCAACAAGCAATCAGGCTAAGTATCTACAATATTAACTGTTTTCCTGTTTGTCTCCAAACAGAAAAAAATATTATCATTCATGTACAGATTCCCTACTTTTATTTTAAGGCAGTACACAAGTATCGTTAGCACTCTTGGTTTACTTTTCATGATTGTTTTCCCACAGAGGACTTTGACACTAGTCAAATATTCTATGGAAATTAACAGTAACACAAACTTTTAATCAAAACATCTCTAATAACAAAATATTTTCACCTAACTCCTGAATATTTGCCAATATATACAAGTGCAATAACAGACACACCTCCTAGTCCAGATCCCAAATTTGGTATAGTTGAGCTCTGTCCCATACTAGCAGAGGTGTTATTTCTGACATTACTATTGCCACTGTTCTCACCACTGGTGCTGGTACTTGTGGAATTCTGAGAGCTGGACTGAGGAGCCCAGGGATTTGGTAAAGGATTTCTATTTTCTGTACGAGATGGCTGACTGTCCCCTCCTGATGATTCATTGCTTACTAAGGAAGCAAATGGGTTACCTCCAAACTACAGAAGGAGAAAGAAACACATTATCTATTAGTCAACTATTTTTAAGTCTGCTAGAAATGGCAAGTTATGGTAATCAATTATAATCGCCATCCTAAAATGAGTCATTGTAAATATTCTGAAAAGATACCAACATTGAAAGAGATATTATCGCCAACAAGAAAAAAAAAGATAAGTTAATTACACTTCATTTAAATGCAGCATATGCTACTACACTAGTACTTTGATCACAGTAAGATTATATCTTGCATAGCGGTTTTCAACTTAGAAAAAATTCAAAGCCTTTTTTCTTCCCGCCTTAGGTTCCAAGTTATACACTCTTCATTTTTCCTGAACCTCAGTAACTTTATAAGTCCAAGAATTAAACATAAATTTAGAACATATATAAGAAAAATTTATTAACATTAAAACAGCTTATCAAACTCACATAACAATCTTTATCCCTTCAAGTTTAAAAGAGCATAGGAACAAACTACACTTTGACTTCAAGCTTCAAGAAATTAAGTTTTGTCAAGTACACATTTGAAAAGTGACATTATTTATCTTCTTTCATATTTGAAAATAATCCAAAAAACAACCCACAAAGCCACACAAAAAACAAACAAAACCCCAACAACCAACTAAAACCCACTTAGTTTCAGTAGCCCCTACAATCATTTCTCACCTGTTCCTGAGCTGCGTTCAACATTGGCTCCTGAATATCTGTGTACATACGTCGCAAGGCATTGTAGCCACCTGGTATGCTTTCAAGGTTGCTCAAGGCTCGGTCTTGGTTTCGCATCATTTCCTGCATCATTGCAGGGTTTCTAGCAAGTTCTAGTGTCTAATGAAATAGAACATGTAATTTGTATTCATAAAAAAATCCATTCTAAAGTGAAAACATTGTCATTTAGCAGTACCTCAGTTACTAATGTCTAACTCCATTTGAAATCAAGATTAAAGCCAAATCAAGACGTCATCTTAAGTGAGAGGGGAGTATTTTGTATTTAACATTCTGCCACAACTGTCAATATGCTAGCTGAATCACAATGCATTGACTAAACAGAAGAAAAAGCTCTTGAATGTACCATCCTGTTCTTTCTTGTCTCATCTCAACAGAATATGTTTCTCCCATTTCTAATCTCAGTACAGTATGCATCTTGAAAAACAAATACCTACATTTTCCAAAGCCTCCACTTGTTTCTTGATGCCCTCTGTCACATAAGGCACATCTTACATAACTTCAGAAGCAATCAGAAGTACCCACAGTTACATAAACTGGAAATAAGTAGTACTTTGGAGAATTATTACTTTAAAGTAAACTCACTGTCGACTAGACAACAGAAGATTTCAAGTGGCATTCGACTCAACTCAGAATATACAATTATATAGTCTTCAGCATCTTTCAAAAATATGCTTTTTTTTTTTAATTATCAGCTTATTTCAGACACCAGCAGCTAGAAAAAAAACTCATCTATTTCCTATAGTAACCTTTTACAGATTGTCTAACAAGCCTAAATTCCTCAACAATATTTCAGCACTCATGTAAGCATGTCCAATTCTTGTTCTTTTATTCCCAGTTACAATATAATCAAAGGTCATGACCTTAAGAGTTCTTTCTACATACCTGTCTCATTATATCTGGATTATTCAGCATGTGACCGATTTCTGGATTTCTCTGTACCAGTTGCTGCATTTGAGGGTTAGCCATAATTAACTGTCTTATCAGGTCAGGATTTGAAAGCATGCTCTGAACAAACGGATTTTCCATTATCTGAACCATCATTTCTGGGTTGGACATAAGTTGTCGTTGCATCTGACTTTGCAACTCTGAAAAGTTTGATGCATTTAAACCCAGGCTGCTCAGGCCTGTCAAACCTTCAAGGCCACCTTTAAGGTGAAAGGAAAAAAAATTAAACTTTCAGCTTCTAATATATTTCTAAAGACATCCAGGTTCTTTTAAGTACGAAATACATAAACATAACCCATGCTTCAAAATAATGAAATTCAATGGAAATTCTATCTTTGCAAGGCTGTTAAGGAGTCTTTCACTAGGAGTTTGCTTCTGTATGTAATAAGACATCTAGAAATCCAAACTGCATCTGAAATATAACTTGTTAGAATTCTAACAGCTTTTCTTCTACTTTACTGTAGCTGAGGTACAAGGGATGTTTGAGTTTTAAGGCCTCAGGTTAATTCCCAACACTTTCCAATACATTTGTAATAATCATTTATAGAGACCACCACCATGAGGAATCTCTTAACATGATGCATACTCTATTCTAAACAAAAAGTAGAACTCTTCTTTTTGCTGATGCAACAAGAACTAATAATGCTTTAAATTCTCCTTTGCAGAGTTTAGCAAACAAAAGTTTCACATTTTTAGAAGGTACTAGACAGTCTGGAGGACTGTTTACAACTAAGAAAAGCAATTGCTTAACACAGTTTTCTGTTGTCTCATTTTTTTGTTTTTAAAAAGAAAGCAAACAAAGAGCATGAAGAACAAAATGTTGCAACTCTGAAAAAATATATTTTTAAATTAATAGACTTCTGTCTCTATTCCTGAAAAAGAAGACCAATAATTCAATCAGAACCTGAACAATACTGGTTTGTAACATAGGAGTAACTTTGTTACTTCTGCTCCAAGTCATGATATTATGGGTCTAACTTCAGTACTCTCTTCAGGCCAATTCAAATGCACTGTTAAGGAGGGGAAGGAGACTGGAAGGAGTTTAATTACCTATAGTGCCAGAATACAAGATTAGTGGCACCTTATTACTGAAGATGAAACAGCACAAGCCCAAAGTTCTGTACATAAAAATAAAGGAAACGATTTACCTCTGATAACTTACTGATCAAAACCTTATTCCAACCAACACCATAGATTTTTGCAATCAGTAATCTTATAATTTTTTAAGTCCAGTTTACATTAGAATAAAGCTCCAGGGATACTTAACTGAAACCAAGATACCTAAGATAGCCACCATGTTATCTAACAAATATTCTTACCCAAGGCAAAAGAACTAATATTTGTTGAAGTTGGTGTTGAGGTATTACTGCTTGATATTGATGTGGTAGCAATACTGCCAGTGGTGTGTGTTTGTTGATCTGGATGGTCTTGTGATCTATAAAAAGAAGTTTATAAAAATTAAAATTTTAACAAGGTGCAGTAAGTTGACCCCAGCTAGTTAAATCCCCACCCGGTTACAACATTATTTTCCCCTCACCCCAGGCAGGATGGGCGAGAGAATCAGAATGGCAAAAGTGAGAAAAACTCATGGGTTGAGATAAAAACAGTCTAATAAGCAAATAAAAAAACCACAACCCGACCAATAGAATGAGAAAAGTGATGCAAAGACAATAACTCACCACCTCCCACCAGCAGACCACTGTCCAGCCAGTCTCTGAGCAACAACTACTTTGGAAAAGTTTCCCCTCAGTTTTATTGCTAAGTATGACATTAACTGGTATGCAATATCTTTGGTCAGCTTGGTTCAACTGTCCTAGCTGTGTCCCCTTCCCAACACTAGCCTACTCACTGGCCATTGATGCTGTACAAGTACTGTTCAGCAATAGTTAAAACATCAGTGTGTTATCAATGCTGTTAGGTCAAGAATCCCAAACACCTCACTATACAGGCTGCTATGAAGAAAGTAAAACTCCATCTGAACCAGATCCAGTACACAAGGTCTGGCATTTAATATAATAATGACATTTAATACAGGAACAGTATCATACTTGAGAATCCTAATTTACATTTTTTATTATTTCTAAAACCTCCACAAACTCTAGGTGTCTTCCTGGTCAAACTCAAACAGGAAGTATACAGAGGTGGAAGCAAGGATGGGCAACCTGAGGAATACAAAGATATTGTCTGAGTCTCTCTTTCTTATATCGAGTTATGAAAGACAAAGCCCAAATGGGATTGAATTTGGCAAGGGATGTCAAAGACAACAAGAAGGGCTTCTATAAGTACATAGGTAACAAAAAGAAGACTATGGAAAACATGCAACCGCTGCTTAATGAGACATGGGACCTGGTTACACAGGACACCAGGACACAAAAAAGGCCGAGGTACTGAATGCTGCATTTGCCTCAGTCTTTACTAGCAAGACTAGCTTTCAGGAAAATCAGGCCCTTGAGACCAGGGAAAAAGGTTCGAGCAAGGAAAATGTACCTTTGGTGGAAGAGGATCAGATCAGAGAATACTTAAGCAAACTGGACATGCATAAGTCCATGGGCCCTGATGGAATTCACCCATGAGGGCCAAAAGAGCCGGCAGATGTCATTGTGAGGCCACTCTTGATAATCTTTGATCAATCATGGTTACTGGGAGTAGTGTCTGAAGACTGGACAAAAGCAAATACCACTCCTATCTTGAAGAAGGGCAAGGAGGAGGACCCAGAAAACTACTGGCCAGCCAGCCTCACCTCGATGCCCAGGAAAGTGATGGAGCAGCTAATTCTGGAAACCATTTCCAGACAAATGAAGGCCAAGAAAGCCATCAGGAATAGTCAGCATGGATTCACCAAAGGGAAGTCATGCTTGACCAACTTGATAACCTTCTGTGATGAAATGACTGGCCCTGTAGATGAGGGGAAAGCAGTGGACTTCTACCTGGACTTCATGAAGACTTTCAACAGTGTCTCCCATAGCATCCTCATAGAGAAACTGAAGAAACAGGGGCAGGATGAGAAGAATGGAAAACTGACCAGTGACTAGCAGTGGACCCCAGTGGTTCTGTTTAACATCTTCATTAATGATCTGGATGATGGGGCAGAGTATACCCTCAATAAGCTTGTAAGACAACTCAGAACTGGGAGAAGTAGTTGATATGCCATAAGGTCATGCTGCCATCCAGAGAGAACTTGATAGGCTGCAGAAATGGGCTGACAGGAACCTCATGAAATTCAACAAGGGGAAGTGATGCAAAGTCCTGTACCTGGAAAGGAACAACCCCTAGGCACCAACATAGGATGAGGACCACCCAGCTGGAAAGTAGCTTGGTAGAAAAGGCCCTAGGTCTTGGTGGACATGACCCAGCACTGTGCCCTGATCAAAACCAGCAACTTCTTGCCCTGTACTGGGGCTTGGCCTGTGCCTATGGAGCCACAGTTCAGTACTCTCAGAGGATTGTAGTGGAGGCAAGGACCCAAACTGCTCTGGAGGACACTATGGCTGAGATAGGGACTCAAACCACAACAAATATAGTATTTGCCCCAGTAGTGAAAAGAAAAAAATGGATAAGGCAAGTTACAGGTCCATATTGATTATAAGGGAGGAAGAAGAAGGAAAAGAAGGAGAAGGAGAAGGAGAAGGAGAAGGAGAAGGAGAAGGAGGAGAAGGAGGAGAAGGAGGAGAAGGAGAAGGAGAAGAAGAAGAAGGAGGAGGAGAAGGAGAAGGAGAAGAAGAAGAAGGAGAAGGAGAAGGAAAAGAAGGAAAAGAAGGAGGAGAAGGAGAAGGAGCAGATCAAGAAACTGGTCCATCAACAAAGAAATCAAAAGGAGTGAGACAAATGTAACAGGAAACTGAAGTCAGCCAGTCCTTGACCTCATCAGAACTTCAAGACGTGTGGAAAGATTACAGTTGCCAGGCAGGTGAGTGGATTCCTACCAGGCTGCTTCAATGCTGGGATAACAGGGCTGATAGTCAGCAACTAGAAGGTCATGAAGCCAAATAGCTGGGATCCCTTGCTAGAGATCGGGAAATTGAAAGAGGAATTGGAAAAGAAAGAACAATTTGCAGTCTTTGGAGACAGCTCCTCTCAGGCATGAGGGCAAGGTATCCATTCAAGGAAGATCTAATGAACTCCCCAGGAAAGTGTACCATGGCAGATGAAGTTATCCAGTACTTGAGAGAATTAGCAGTGCTGGAAATCATCTATAGTAACCTGAGAAGTGATAACACCCCTAAAGATCCAGAGGATGTTCCTTGCATGATGGTCACGTGAAGGAAAGTGGTTCAAAGCACCTCTGCATCATATTCCAATAGCCTGGTAGCATTATATTACCCGAAGATGGATGCACCAACTGTAGGGGTGACATCCTCCTGGCTCCAAAACTTGGAAGAAACTCTAGGAACTTCCTCATTCCCACGGGCCAGCACCTCAGCTCTCAGGGACAGCCCAAGAGATTGGTCCTCTCCTGCCCCAGTCAGGGGGAAAGGAACCCCTAAGAGCAGGCCACGTGGTGAACTCTGGTTCTTTCTGCGTGACCAGAGGGAAGATATGAAGAAGTGGGATGGTGAACTCACCTTTAAACTGGAAGCCCAGGTACATGAATTAAGAGGGAAGAGAACTGTTAAGAAGGGGTCACCCAAGAAAGCTGTCCATGTAGTTGCTGTAGAAACCCAGGAAAGCAATCAGCGACCTCCCAGACATAAAGGGACTGAAATCAACTCCTTTGATCCTGGTGAGGGGACTTCTGATCTGGCATCACAAAGGTCAGACAGTGAATACTCTGACCAGAAACAGGAATAGAGGTTCCCTGCCTTTGGCCAAGAGAAAGAAAGGGATGACTGGGCATACTGGACTGTGTGGATTCGATGGCCTGGCACATGGGATCCACAGAGGTATAGAACTTTGGTGGATACTGGAGCACAGTGCACACTGATGCCATAAAGGCACAGAAGTGCAGAACCCCTCTGGATCTCTGGAGTGACAGGGGAATGCCAGGAGTTGTCTTTATTAGTGGCTGAAGTTTAACAGGGGCCAAGTGGGAAAAGCACCCCATTGTGACTGGCCCAGAGGCCCCTTGTATCCTTGACATTGACTACCTCAGGAGGGGAGACTTCAAAGATCCAAAGGGGTATCAATGGGCTTTTGGTGTAGCTACAATTATCTATCCTGCCTGACCTCTCATAAGATCCTTCCATCATGGGATTGTTGCAAGTCGAAGACCAACAAGTGCCAATTGCTACCAGAACAGTGCACTGATGGCAATATCGCACCAACTGAGACTCCATAACTCCCATCCATGCGCTAATTCGTTGACTGAAGAGGCAAGGAGTAATCAGCAGGACCTGATCACCCTTTAACAGTCCCATATGGCCAGTGCAAAAGTCTAATGGAGAATGGAGGCTGACAGTGGACTACTGTGGCCTGAAAAAAGTCATGCCACCTCTGAGTGCTTCTGTGCAGGACATGCTGGAACTTCAATTTGATCTGGAGTCAAAAGCAGCCGAGAGGTGTCTCAATTGGCATCGCTAATGCATTTTTCTCCATCCCTCTGGCAACAGAGTGCAGGCCACAGTTTGTCTTCACTTGGAGGGGTGTCCAGTATACCTGGAATCAACTGCCCCGGGGTGGAAACACAGCCCAACCATCTGCCATGGACTGATCCAGACTGCACTGGAACAGGGGGAAGCTCTGGAACACCTGCAATATATTGATGATATCATTGTGTGGGGCAAGACAGCAGAAGAAGTTTTTGAGAAAGGGAGGAAAATAATCCAAATTCTTCTGAAAACTGGTTTTGCCATAAAACAAAGTAAGGTAAAGGGAGCTACATGGGAGATCCAGTTCTTGGGAATAAAATGGCAGGATGGATGCCATCATGTGCCTATGGATGTGGTGAACAAAATAGCGACTATGTCTCCACCTCTGGCAGAGAACATCAGGTGAAACCCAAGGTCGACCATTAGGGTTTGAGAGCCGGGGTTATCGAGGATCAGAAGCCCACTACATGTCAACTGAAAAGGAGACATTAGCAGCCTATGAGGGGGTTCGAGCCGCCTCAGAAGTCAATGAGACAGAAGCTTGTCTCCTCTTGGCACTATGATTGCCCATGCTGCACTGGATGTTCAAAGGGAACATCCCCTTGACACATCATGCAACCAGTGCTACATGGAGTAAGTAGGTAGCTTTGATTACACAATGAGACCGAATGGGAAAACCCCATTTCCCAGGAATCCTGGAAGAGATTATGGACTGGCCAGAAGTCAGAGATTTTAGCGCATGGCCTGAAGAGGTGACTCATGCCCAAGAAGAATCATAAAATAACGAGTTACCAGAAAATGAAAGAAACTACGCTTTGTTTACTGATGGATCTTGCCATGTGGTAGGAAACTATATGAGGTGGAAAGCTGCTGTGTGGAGTCCTACACAATGGGTTGTTGAGGCTGCTGAAGAAGAGGGTGAGTCAAGCCAATTTGCAGAAGTGAAAACCATCCAACTAGCCCTAAAGATTGCTGAATGAGAAAGGTGGCCTGTACTGTATCTCTACACTGACTCCTGGATGGTGGCTAATGCCCTATGAGTGTGGCTACAGCAATGGAAGAAGACCAATTGGCAATGCAGGGGAAAACCCAGATGGGTTGCTGCATTGTGGCAGGACATCACTGAACAGGTGGAAAATATGATGCTGAAGGTGTGTCACGTTGATGCTCACATGCCCAAAAGTTGTGCCACTGAAGAACATCAGAACAATGAGCAGGTGGATAAGGCTGCCAAGACTGGAATAGCTCAGGTAGACTTAGACTGAGAGCAGAAGGGCAAGCTATTTATAGACCTATGGGCCCATGAAACATCTGGACATCTAGGAAGAGATGCGACATACAGATGGGCTCATGATTGAGGGGTGAACCTGACCGTGGAGGCCATCACACAGGTTATTCAGGAATGTGAAACACTGGTGGCAATCAAGTGGGTCATGAGAGTAAAATCTCCCTGAATTAGAGGGTAGCGTCTGGGTTTCCAATATGGGGAGGCCTGGCAAATTGACTACATTGGACCACAGCCACGAACACGCCAGGGCAAAAGCTACAGACTCACCATGGTGGAGGCAACAACTGGCTGGCTGGAAACATATACTGTAAACCAGGCCACTGCTCAAAACACCATCTTAGGCCTCAAGAGGCACATTCTGTGGTGACATGGGACCCCAGAGAGAATTGAATCAGATAATGGGACTCACTTTCAGAATAATCTTATAAGCTCTTGGGCAAAAAAACATGGCATCAAGTGGATCTATCACATCCCTTATCACCCATAAGCCTCTGGAAAGATTGAGAGATATAGTGGACTGTTGAAGACTACGTTAGGAGCATTAGGTAATCATGGAAGCATTGGCAGGCAAATTTAGCTGAAGCCACTTGGCTGGTCAACACTAGGAGATCTGCCAACCACCCTGGTCCTGCCCAAACAAAACTCCTACATACTGTGGGAGGAGATAAGGTCCCTGTACTACATGTGGTGAAGTGGCTGGGGAAGTCGGTGTGGGTTTCCCCTCCCATGAGAAAAGGCAAACCCATTCGTGGGATTGTCTTTGCTCAGGGACCAGGGTGTACCTGATGGGTAATGTGGTGGCTCTCCCCCAGCTGGCCTGGGGGATTCGGGAAGAATTAAAGTTAGCAGGAACCTTTGTTCAGGGGAGAATTACGCCCGGACCCGGAAGTTGTAACAATATGGTTTTCCGGTAAAATGTACTGAACACAGCAAAATGTGTTTCGTGACATGCGCAGTAAGCAGAGTTATATAACACCGTTAGTGGCCAATGGAAGAATATTTATGTATGTGGGAACCAGTGGAGAGTTGACATGTGTAGCCTAAAAAGTGTATAAAAGTAGCAGACGTGCAATAAAGTGTTCCAGCCTCTGGATCCACAAGGGTTTTGTGTCGTGTCCCGCCTCAACCGCGACAACTGGAGACCCCGACGTGATAAACGGAGGAAGAGCAAAGAGAAGAAGCAGCGAAAAAGAAGACCTGGACTTTGCCGCCGAGCGAGCCCTGACCGGCGATCTGCAGAAGATGAAACAGAGACGCAGCACGGCAGACCCGGGGCTTGGGGCCCGCGCCGTTTGCTGTGGCAGCCTCTGCCGCTGCTCTTCTGCTGAACCGAAAGAGGAGAGGTCTCCGCCTTACCTCTGCCTCCGGTTTTTGTTACGGAGCAGCCAGGCTTTTTGCAATCGTCTGCCGCAGCAGCTTAGCTTGCTAACTCGGAGCTGAGGAGATCGAACTTGGAGTCTGCACTCGCTGCTTGCCTTTTTGAAAACTCCGCCTTTGCTTTTGCTGCCGCGTCTGCCCCCCGCCTGCTTTCGCCAGCCAAGCCGAGCTGAGGAATCTGAGCTGAGCGGCGCCTGCTGGCCCATTGCTAGGTAACAACGATAGTTGAGTAACAAAGTTGTGGCTGGGGTTTTTAACCCCTGCGGCTGTGAACTTTAGTTGCTATATTGCCGTACTACTGTTTTGCTATTCTGCCTTTGTTGCTGCTTAATTTTCTCTTCGCTAAACTGCCTTACAGTCTAAAGTAATTTCTGTAAGTCAGTCCTCTAACTTGGTCAAGTAAATAGTTACACGTCCCGAACGAGGACGGAGAAAGACAGCTTCGAGATAGCTGTTGGAGGCGGGAAAACTCCGGTGTAGCTAGTAAAGAACGACAAGGGAGTCGTTCATAGGCCGGCCAAAAATATTTTTGAGACACCTGTTTAAAAAACAGGTGAGCCACTGGAGCAAAAATGGGTTCCATGTTGTCCAAAGAGGATGAAACTATCATTCAAATGTGGCAAATGTTGTTGGAAGAACATGGGATTAAGATGAGTGGCCTTGTTCCTACAAAAAATGTTGAAGTGGAGCAAAGACCAGGGTTTTCAGGCAACGTCTGAGGTTGCCTTTAGTGAATCTGTGTGGGATGATTTAGGCCGTCGGTTATTTGAAGCATCCACACACGGAGATGAGAGAGCAGTACAATTACTAACTACATGGCGGGTGTTAAGGGAAACACTGCAAGACCATAAAAAATCAGGAGGTTCTGGGACAGTTGCTGTCCCTAGAGAAGCTTCTACAGGAGCTTCCACAGAAACTCCTAGGGAGACCTCTGGGAATGCTCAGGGGGAAAGTTCTGGGAACTCTGTAACTCCTGATATCACAAATCCTCCCCCTGTAAATCCTGCTGCTGCCAGCTCTCCTGCTGTGACTCCCTCGGCCCCTCCGCTCGAACCTTGTGAGAGTGAAACTCCCTTAGTTTCGCCTCCTCCCCCTCTAAGGGCGGGGGGGCGAAACTTTCAAAGGTAAAAGGGTTTTGTTCAGCAAAATGGGGGCTGTTGTGGGACGATTCAGATGAGATATATGGACCTAGGTCCCCTGCGGTCAAGAGTAGGTCCTATAAATCTCCGCAGGAATTGGCAAAAACTTCTCCTGCAAAAATCAGCAAGGCCAAAGGCAAGAAGGCTCATAAACACCTTCCAGAGCCTTCTGATCCTCCTATGTATCCTCCTCTGCCATCGGAATCTGATAACCATTCTGATGAAAGTGAGGAGGAGACATCTGAGGAGGACGCTTTCGTGCCTGTACAATCACAAAAGGCACAAAGCAGTATCGTCCGTCATAAGCCTTCTCGAAAGTGGAAGCTGCCCCCTGCACAAGTTACCCTCCGACCCCGTGATCCTTTAACATTCTGGCAAAAGGTCAAAGCTCGGGCGATGCAAGAGGGAAATTGGGAGTTAGCAGATCA
Source organism: Myiozetetes cayanensis (assembly GCF_022539395.1). Classification (NCBI taxonomy): domain Eukaryota; kingdom Metazoa; phylum Chordata; class Aves; order Passeriformes; family Tyrannidae; genus Myiozetetes; species Myiozetetes cayanensis. The sequence continues at coordinate 34,465 of NW_026087326.1, read as the reverse complement.
GATTGATGCCCCGTGGGAGGGTGCTTCTCATCAGGTAGCCTGCTTACCAGGCTGGGGCTTTCCCAGTGGTGAGGGGGGATCCAGCTAGTGGACAGCCTGATGAGCACCGCCCATTTTCATGGAAAGTGATTCAGGAGTTACAAAAAACAGCAGTGCAGTATGGGTCCAACTCGGCCCCTACTATGCGTATGCTTACAGATGCTTGCCCAGATTCTATTTCCCCCGGTGCAATTCTCAGTATTCCAGTCAGTCTGGTTTAAAAGGGCTGCAGCACAGGGATTAAGAAATTTGCAATGGCCTCAAGATGACACCCAATATGGAAATGGTGGTGATGTCCTTACTGGCACAGGACAGTTTTCTAACCCTCAACATCAGGCACAATGGCCTCCTTTAGTATTAGAGCAAGTTAAAGCTGTAGGCATGGAGGCAATTTTTCGTACTGCTGAGCTGTCGGCTCCTAAACCCAGATATGCCTCTATCAGGCAAGGTGCTAATGAGCCATATTTGCCTTTTGTTGAGAGACTACTGGCTTCTGTGGAGAAGCAGGTTTATGATGCTAATCTGCATGATGCCATGGTGAAACAGTTAACAAGAGACAATGCCAATGCAGACTGTCGGAAGATCCTTCATACTTTACCAGATGATGCCTCACTTGATGATATGATTCAAGCATGTTCAAAAGTAGACTCAGTGGACTACCAGATGGCTGCATTGGCTAAGGCTATGGCTGCGGTTAATACCACAGGCCATCGCTGTGTCTCTTGCGGTAAAAAGGGCTCCCGAAATCAAAAAAGAATTCACCCACACAATCAGCAATAACAACTTGCCTTAGATGTGGGAAAGCAGGGCATTTTGCTAAGAACTGTCGGTCAACTCATCACGCTGATGGACATGTGCTGTCGGGAAACGGGAAGACGAGCGCGAGGCAGCGCGCTCTGACACAAGCACCTGCTCCGATCAATCAGCTAACCCAGCACTTCCAGAGACCACAGGCCTATGCGACCGATTGTCAGGAGAGACGAGGGAGCAGCCGGGATGGATGTATCCACAGCTTCAACAGTAACCATTTCCACCATGGGGGTTCATAAAGTCCCTCTGGATGCTTGGGGACCTATTGGGAGGGGCTTAAGTGCCTTGCTAATTGGTAGGTTGAGTGCTACCATCCAGGGGATCATGGTGCATGTCGGAGTAATCGATGCCGATTACACTGGACAGATATGTGCCATGGTATCGACACCCACCCCCCCTCTTTGTATTGAAAAGGGAACGTGCATTGCTCAACTTATACCCTTTATGAGCTGTGTTCCTAGGACAAAAGATGTCACCCGAGGCACAGGAGGATTTGGATCCACTGGAGTTCCTCAAGTCCATTGGACAATGACTGTGAAGGACTGTCGGCCTCAAATGACCTGCGTGCTGAGTATGGCACACGCTGCGTCTCCCGCTACAGCAAAGGTATCTGGCTTGCTGGACACTGGATGCGGACATTACCATCATTTCCCTAAAGGACTGGCCTGCTTCTTGGCCCTTGGTCCCGGCCTCTCAGGCTGTTATAGGTCTGGGAAGTACTTCCACTGGGTCTCTTGCAGCTAAACCAGTGCTCATCACCAACCCAGAGGGCCAGGCTGCCACCCTTCGGCCCTATGTGGTTGCAGCACCTTTGAACTTGTGGGGACGGGACTGCCTTTCTCAGTGGGGAGTCCGTCTCACTACGGATTTTCCCTAGGGGTCACTGTGATGCAGGGTGTGAGACAACCCACAGTAGCTTTAAAATGGTTATCAGAGAAGCCTGTGTGGGTTGAACAGTGGCCCCTTAACAAAGAGAAACTTATCACCCTGCACACTCTAGTTAAAGAACAGTTGGAAGCAGGTCATATCGAACCATCACACAGTCCATGGAACACCCCTGTGTTTGTCATAAAGAAGAAATCAGGGAAATGGAGGCTCCCGCAGGATTTACGTCAAGTCAATGAGGTGATGGCTACCATGGGAGCATTGCAGCCAGGGTTGCCCTCGGCAACAATGATTCCCATGAATTGGCCTATTGTTATCATTTACTTGAAAGACTGCTTCTTACCATTCCCTACATGCAGACGATAAGGAAAAGTTTGCATTTACTGTTCCTTCGATAAACCGTGCTGAGCCTTCTAAATGGTATCACTGGAAGTTTTTGCCACAGGGCATGAAAAATTCACCCACAATTTGTCAATGGTTTGTTACCCAGGCCTTGAGCCCTGTTAGAGAGACCTATCCGGAAGGGTATTGTTACCATTATATGGATGATATCCTCCTAGCGGCTCCTTCCAGTGAGATGCTGTCTGCCATGGAGTCCAACACCCATGCTTCTCTGAAACAGTATGGTTTGATTGTGGCTCCTGAGAAAGTACAGCGTGCTCAGCCATGGCTTTACCTTGGCATGAAGGTACTCGAACGTACCGTTCAGCCACAGGCCCTCAAATTGGGAACAAATATTAGGACTCTAAATGATGTCCAAAAATTGGCAGGGACTATAAATTGGTTGTGTCCCTACCTTGGCCTGACTCCATCCCAAATTCAGCCTTTACTTGATCTTCTTAAAGATGATTCTCACCTTCGAGCTCCTCGGAAATTGACCCCCAAGCAAAGCAAGTTATTGCTTTAGTGGAACAGTGTGTGCAAACTAAACACTTATGGAGAATTGCCACTGATGTTGCAATTCATGTGTATATTCTTATCGAAAGCATGGTTCCTTTTGCCATGATTGCGCAATGGAACCCTGCCTGGCAAGATCCCCTGCATGTGCTAGAATGGCTTTTCCTGTCAGTGCGCTCCAAGAAAACAGTTCCCGGTTTGTTTGAGCTTCTGGCACAGCTAATTGTCAGAGCACGTACCCGTTGCACGGAACTTGTTGCACGTGACCCTGAGGTCATCGTAGTTTCTGTGCAACTAGACTATTTTGAATGGTGCATGGCCAACAGTTCCACCTTACAAGCAGCACTGACCAATTATACTGGTACTATTAAGTACCATTTACCCTCCCACCCCCTGTGTAAATTGCACGAACAAGTCACATTAACTCAGAAGCTGCTTTCTTGTACAACGCCTGTGCCTGGACCCACTGTATTTACTGATGGGTCTGGAAAGACAAACAAGGCTGCTGTGACTTGGCACGATGGTCACAGTTGGCAACACATTGTCAAACTCCAGGAAGGTTCACCCCAGGTCGTCAAATTACGCGCAGTTACTATTGCGTTTCAGCATTTTTCCTGCCCCCTCAATATAGTCACTGATTCTGCATATGTGGCTGGCTTAGTTCGATGCCTGGATAAAGAGGTCCTTTGAGAGGTTTCAAATGCCCTTTTGTTTGGGGTCCTTCGTCTGTTGTGGGAAACGATTCAAAAACGTACTAATTCTTATTATATTTTACATGTGCGCAGTCATACCACTTTGCCAGGTTTCATCGCCATGGGGAATGCTCGCGCAGATCGCCTTGTTTCACCAGCTGCTTTGGGTCCAGTGCCCGATCTCGTCAACAGACCATCACGTCGCATCAATTTCTTCACCAAAGCGGCGTGCCTTGGAACGGCAGTTTCATTTGACGTCTGCTGAAGCCCGCTCCATTATTGCTGCATGCCCTGACTGTCAAGGTCAATCGGTACCTGCCTTTTATGGCACTAACCCGAGAGGGCTGCAAGCTTTACAGATCTGGCAAACTGATGTGACCCACATTGCGGAATTTGGCCGTTTGAAATGCGTACATGTATCTGTGGATACCTCCTCCTCTGTTATAGTCGCTACTGCCCATGCAGGTGAAACTGCCCGGGATGTCATTCGCCATTGGTTGCGGGCCTTTTCTACGTGTGGAGTGCCATACCAAATCAAGACTGATAATGGCCCTGCTTATCTCTCTTCCCGGTGCAATCTTTCTCCGAATGTGAGGAATTTCTCACGTCACTGGTATTCCTCACTCTCCCAGGGTCAAGGTATTGTGGAACGAGCACATGGTATCCTTAAGCGTCAATTAGAAAAACAGAAGGCGGGAATGTCTGGGGAAACCCCCGAAGCTCACCTCGCTAAGGCTACCTATGTGCTCAATTTTGTTAACATCGCGGAGGGCCAGCGGGATCCACCCATGGTCCGGCATTTTGGCTCCTTACAAAGTCCACACCTGTCTCCCCTGGGGTGAAAGTCAGGTAAAAGATTTGCACACAGGGCAGTGGTCTCAACCGTGCGAACTATTAACTTGGGGTAGAGGGTATGCTTGTGTTTCCACAGATGAAGGACCACGCTGGGTACCTGCTCGATGTGTCCGTCCTGTACTGGATGAACCACGCCCACAAGTTACGTGAAGTCCATCTATGGCCACACCTGACAACTGAATGCTACTGCCATGGACTAATAACGAAAGCACTGTCTGGGCTGTAACTCTTGCCTGTTCGTTTAGTTGTTTTTGTATTATTGATATTGCCGTGGTTTGTGTCTCCCTTGCAAGGGGCCCCGCAATGGATGACACTCGTTGGCGGTTTCTTTAATACAAAAACAGGGGGAATTGTGGTGGCTCTCCCCCAGCTGGCCTGGGGGATTCGGGAAGAATTAAAGTTAGCAGGAACCTTTGTTCAGGGGAGAATTACGCCCGGACCCGGAAGTTGTAACAATATGGTTTTCCGGTAAAATGTGCTGAACACAGCAAAATGTGTTTCGTGACATGCGCAGTAAGCAGAGTTATATAACACCGTTAGTGGCCAATGGAAGAATATTTATGTATGTGGGAACCAGGGGAGAGTTGACATGTGTAGCCTAAAAAGTGTATAAAAGTAGCAGACATCGTGCAATAAAGTGTTCCAGCCTCTGGATCCACAAGGGTTTTGTGTCGTGTCCCGCCTCAACCGCGACAGGGTAATGTGGGAGGATGGGGAGACCTGGTGTGTGCTTCAAGGAGATTTAACCTTGTGGGAAAAATAATCTGTGGTTTAAGTCGTATGTAGCAGGAAGTAAAGTAGCAGGACAGTGAAGAACAAATTTTGCGAGGAGGAAGAAGAGTGTGACAATGACCTGAGCCGGGCTGGTGTCAGTGCCCAATGACCGATTGTGTTGCTTTTCCTGTCCTGAGTACCCATCCTGATGGAATGGAGCCCAAGATCTGGAGGGGTGGAAGAAGGTCATAAAATGGAAAAAATAATATCTGTGAAACTATGGGAGATAGAAGATATATATATATATTATGTGGGATCTGAGTATGGTGCAAATGGTATGGAATAAGGGGTGGAGATTGTATTGGGTCTGGCTGAGATGGAGTTCATTTCCCCATAGCAGCCCTCACAGTGCTGTGCTTTGCATTGATAGCTAGAAGGGTGTTGATAACACACCAGTGTTTTGGCTACTGCTGAGCACAGCACCAGTAGTGTAACATTTCTTCCCCAATCAAGGGCAAGATTCTGGGAGGGGACACAACCAGGCCAGCTGACCCAAACTAACTAAATGGATATTCCATACCATATGACATCAGCTCAGGTATAAAAGCTAAGGAAAGGAGCAGGAAGGGGGGCATTCATTGTTTCCAATGGCTGCCTGCTAAAAAAACATTACATGAGCTGAAGTCCTTCTTCTTGGGAAGTGGCCAGACATCACTGTTGATGGGAAGTAGAATATTAATCCTATTATTTTTCACTTTGCTTTTGTGTGTGCAAACTTTTGCTTTAATAAACTGTCTTATCCCAACCCACGAATTGTTTTCCATCTTATTCTCTCTCCCCTTTATGGCTGGGAAGGGGAGTGATAGAGCGGCTGGGTGGGCACCTGGCGTCCAGCCAAGGTCAACCCGCCACAGCTGCAAAGAAGGCAAATGGTATCCTGGGATGCATTAGGAGTGTTGTCAGCAGGTAGAGGGAGGTCATCCTTCCCCTCTACTCAGCACTGATGAGGCCACGCCTGGAGTCCTGTGACTAGTTCTTGGCTACCTAGTACAAGCAAGACATGGACATACTAAAGGGAGTCCAACAAGGAGCCACAAAGATAATGAAAGTACTGGAACATCTCTTCTATGAGGAAAGGCTGAGAGAGCTGGGACTGTTTAGACTGGAGAGGAGAAGGCTCAGGGGAGATCTCATCAATGTATATAAATATCTGAAGGGAGGGTGCAAAGAGATGGAGCCAGGCTCTTGTCAGTGGTGCCCAGTGACAGCACCAGAGGCAACTGGCACAAATTGAAACATAGGAGGTTCTTTTCTGATCAGAAGGAAAGACTTTTTTTCTATTGTGAGGGTGACTGAGCACTGGAATAGGTTGCCCAGGGAGTTTGATGAGTCCCCCTCCTTGGAGATGTTCAAAAGCCACCTGGACATGTTCCAGGGCAAATGGCTCTAGGTGGCCCTGCTTGAGCAGGGGTGTTGGACCAGATGACCTTGAGAGTCCCTTTCAACCTCTATCATGCTGTGATTCTCAGATATCTATAATCTCATCACTTCTTCAGAACAGTAATTTCTAACACTAAGAAAATGGATGAGTATCACTGCAACTGTTAACATCTTTTTATACTATCCTTAAAGGAGAGAAGGCTACCAAGATCTATAATACAGGATCTATTCCATACCATACCGTTAGTAGGTCACCCCACTGAACATCAAATTAAGTTAAAGTCTTATTTTATCACTAGAATAATATCAGAAATTCAATATTCTTTAATACTGTAAGAGCATGGTAACAATGTAGTTACACAAAGTTAATGCCATCATAAATTAGCACAAGCACTAGAGGCTGCTTGCCCAATTTGTATGCTCACCACACCTGTCTACTGTAGGGGCATAAGCATGGATGCTACCACACAGTGAAACAGATCAAGGACTGTTCAGATTGTATTCAGACTGCTATTCTGCACCAACTACAACTAAGAAGCCAATTCAAGTGATTTAATAGTAATGGCTCAGTTTAGAAGATGACATTAACTTTCAAAAAGTGTATGCATGATATCTAGGGACACAACCGTACACATTTTGGGGTTGCTTCTCTTGTTTAATAGTAGGAGTATTTGCACTGCTTTTGAAAACATTTTAGTCTAACCTAGGTTTGCCCACCAGAAAGCTATCACGTTAGAAATTTTTTTACTACTTTGAGGTAAAAATAAGATTGTTCATCATCAGTCAGGTTACCTGTTTTGCATTTTGATGACCAGGTGAACAGTGAGTCCATCATGAATCCCATGTTGAATCAAAGTATCTTGATCTTTTAAAATTTTTCCAGCAAATATCAAAACAAGTTGATCAGTGTGGGACTTGAAATGCTTAGAGATTTCTTCCTTGAACTAAACAAAAGTTAATATAATATAGTTATGTAATTGAATACTGAACTATTATTTTTTTAATAATTTGAGGCAGAACTATTTTGCTCACATTTATTATATTAATCCACTTCCACAATATGTTTTGCTTTATACAACCTAGAAACATGCTATTGAAACAATCCATTGCTGACATGCTGGGAATGCAACAAAACATTATGTTAATTCAGTTCAAATTTGTACAGATACTGAAAGGAGCAGTATCCTTTCTTCTTGGACATATTATTGCTACCTTTCACGTGTCAAAACTAGCAATCCTTTACACGCAGTCAAAAATTATTTCTTGGGTCACTCTGCTCTCTCATCCAACTCATGATAGCTACATAAAATGTGCTTCCAGCCCAGGGCATAGTGAACAGACACATAGTTCAGCTGATCGTGAAATCATACCTTGATTAAAACAACCAAACCCAGAAAAGCAATTGTATTTCCTCCTGCCTTCTTAACCAATAACAACCATGTTATGCTTTGACTGACTTCTTACTCAGATTCATTATTCTACATGAAAGTACTCTCACAGAAAAAAAAAATATAGAAAGGCAAATATAAGAAAATCAAATAAATTTGTTCAACGTGACTAGTCAGTAGACTAAATGTTTCTGAACAGATCTTAGGCATTTGGAAAGTCATCCAGAAGTTAACAATATTTAACATTTTTCAAGTAGTACAGTCAACTTGATTTTTAGAAGAATCGTATTCCAAACATCCTAGTGAACTCTCATACAGGAACTCCAAACATTTATCTTGCAATGACTTATTATTAAATAATTATATAAGAGACAAGGCTAAAATAAAAACAAAATAGAAACTCCCACTGTATTATTACTCTGAAGGCAAGTCCCTAATTGAAAAGGTTTATAGTATAGTAAGAGACAAAACAGAACCCCAAAAAATGAACCCAAGATACAACAGAGGTAGGAAATCTCTGTGCCTGGGTAGCAGGTAGCATTTGTTCAGTTAGCAGTCTGCTCACACAGAGTTGGTTCCAGTTCTCAGAGAAACATCTTTTAAGTCAACTTTATACTGGTGTCCTGGTTCCAGCCAGGACAGAGTTAATTTTTTGCAGTAGCTGTAAGGGGGCAGAGCCTGGAGCCATGTGGGCATGGCTAGGAGGTTATTCTATACCACCTCAAGTCATTGCCAGGGGTGGGGGTAAGGGACTCTGGCTTCCAGGAAGGAACCAAGAAGGTCGGGGCTTCTGGTGGAGAAAGTGTGGCGGAAGGGGGAAAGCTGTCTGCTATTTTTTCATTGTTGCCCGGGGTCTACGGTGAGCATTTCTGCATGTGAATCACCCTCTCTTTTCTATACTTTTGTTATTAATAGTGTTGCTGTTACTGTTCATTTTCTTATTTCTGTTTCCAGTAAATTGTTCTTATCTGAACCCGAGATCTTTGCCTTTTGTGCCTCCCATCAGAGGAGGGGTCATGGTCTTTTTAGTGGGAGTACTAAATTGGGGAACACCATTCCTATACCATGAAAACTGGTAACATTTAGACTTGCAAACATCCTAGAAAGCCATTTAATCTGTTCCTGCCTGAAGTAGATTACTTAAATTATTCAGTCATTGCAGTGGGTTTACCTTGGTGTCATGGTTTAGCAATAATACTCCCCAATTTAGTGCTCCCACTGAGACTCTCCAAACCACCCTGCCACTTGCTCACTCCACCTCCCCCTGCCCCCTGTGTGTGGCTGGAGAGGAAAGTTGGAGGCACAAAAGGTAAAGATCACAGGTTGAGATAAGAACAATTTACTGGAAATGGCAACGAGATTTAAGAAAAAAATAGTAACAGCAACAATATTAAAAACAAAGTGTACAAAAAAGAGAGAGTGAGTCACATGCAAAATGCTCACTGCGGAGCCTGGCTCAGCCCGACCGCAACCACACTACCCTGATTGGAAGAGACCCCTTCTCCCTAGAAGATTCCCTTCCCTCCACCACCAGCAATGACTGAGGGGATATAGAATAACCTCTGGGTTCTGGCCATGCCCCCTTATGGCTACTGCAAAAATTAACCCTGTCCTGGTATAGTGGGTTTCTGTGGCTGGGTTTTGGTAATGGGGAGGCTACAGGGGTGGCTTCTGTTAGAAGATGCTAGAAGCTTCTCCTGTCTGGTGGAGCCAATGCCAGCCAGTTCCAGGACGGGCTTCCTGCTGCTGTCCAAGGCTAAGCCAATTAGGAATGATAGTAATGCCTCCACGATAACATATTTAAGAACAGAAAGTTATTGCACAGATGAAAATTGCAGCCAGGGAAGAGCGGAGTGAGAACATGGGAACAACAAAGTAGACACCAAGGTCAGTGCAGAAGGAGGGGGAGGAGGTTCTCTGGGTGCTGGAGCTGAGGCCCCTGCAGCCTGTGGTTAAGACCATGGTGAAGCAGGCTGTCCCCCTGCAGCCCATGGAGTATCATCAGGGTACAGAGACCCACCTGCAGCACATGGAGGAGCCTATGTTGGAGCCTCTGAAGGAGGCTGTGACCCCGTGGGAGGCCCATGACAGAGCAGGGTCCTACCAGGGACCTGCAGCCTGTGGAGAGGAGCCCACACTAGAGCAGGTTTTTCCTGGGTAGGACTTAAGGCCCTGTGGGGGACCCACGCTGAAGCAGCTCATTCGTGAAGGACTGCATCCCATGGAGAACTGACCCATGGGACAGCAGTTTTGTGAAGAACTGTTGCCTGTGGGATGGACTCATGCCAGAGAGGATTGTGAAGGACTGTCTCACATGGGAGGGATCCCACAGGAAACAACTGACCATAACTCCCATTCCCTATCCCCCTACACCACTGGGGGCGAGAAGAGAGAACTTGGGAAGGAGGGAGGCACAGTGGGGAAAGGCATTGTTTTATTTTACTTCTCATTATCCTGCTCTGATTTTGTTAGTAATAAATTTAAGTAATATCCCCACTTTGAGTCTGTTTTGCCCGTGATGGTGATCAGTAAGTGACCTCTCCCAGCATTAATCTCAAGCAGTTTGTGAAGAACTACAGCCTGTGGGAAGGACCCACATTGGAGAAGTTTGTAAAGGACTGTGTCGTGTGGGTGGGACCTCAATGCTGGAGTAGGGGAAGAGTGTGAGGAGGAAGGAGTGGCAGAGACAATGTGTGATGAACTGACCTGCAACCTCCATCGCCTGTCCCCCTCTGCTGCTTGGGGGAAAAGGTAAAGTCTGGAGTGAAGCTGATCTTGGGAAGAAGGGAGGGGTGGGGGGGAAGATGGTTTTTAGATTTGTTCTTCTTTCTCATTATCCTACTCTGACTTTGATTGGCAATAAATTATATTAATTAGCCCAAGTCAAGTCTTTTTTGCCTGTGACAGTGATTGGTGAGTGATCTCTCCCTATCTTTATCTTGACCCAGAAGCCTTTCATCGTATTTTCTCTCTTCCCCTGTCCAGTTGAGAAAGGTGAGTGACAGAGTGGCTTGTTGGGCACCTGGCGGCTAGCCAAGGTAAACCCACTGCAATGTCTGAATAATTTAGGTAAGTAATCTACTTCAGGCAGGAACAGATTAAATGGCTTTCTAGAATGCTTGCAAGTCTAAATATTACCATTATAAGGTTGACTTCAAAGATGTTTCTCCAAGTTCTGAATAGTTAATCAAACAGGGTTTCTTTATTTCAAAGAAATGTCTCAAGTGAAAGAATGAGAGGAAATGGCCTTAAGTTGCACCAAGGGAGGTTCAGATAAGATATTAGAAAAAAAATTTTCACTGAAAGAGTGGTCAGACATTGGAATAAGTTGCCCAAGGAGGTGGTGGAGTCACTGTCTCTGGAAATGTTCAAGAAGCATCTGGATGTGGCACACGGAGATATAGTTTAGGGATGATTATAGTGCTGTGAGGTTGACAGTTGAACTAGAAGGAAGGTCCCTTCCAACCTCAATGATTCTATGAATAATCAGAGCATATTACAAGGTTGATTTTATAAACAATCACACAGATGTATCACTGATGTGCTTCAGTGCACTGAGATATATGATGGTAAAAAAAACCAATGCTTTAACAATTCCTGCACTCAAGTTCCTTTAGTGCCAACAGAAAGATAGATCATCATATTAAAAAAGAACAACAGATTGGACTATGTGATTTCCAACCTCTTTTGGTCATACCATTCGATAAACTCTGTACTACAGGCAAGACAGAACTGGTTATGTTAAAAGAACTAATATTAAGTTGTCCTTATGAAATAAAACATTATAAGAAATATTAAAAGCATACAAAAGTTAGGAAAGATGTTCTACTATCAAATCACCCAATGCTCTCCTTAACATGTACACATGAACTTTATATGCCAAACACGGCCAACTTGTGATTGTAAAAACCAGGCACAAATCTGAAAACCTGGATTTCTGGATTTAGAGTTTCAAGAATAATATTTATTCAAATTTTAAACAGAGAATAGAACTCTAACCAGATCATGTCAGAGTCCCAACACAATGTATACATTTACACATATAGTTCAGTAGATGAGTTTATTTATAATTCAGTGCAGTACAGGTATATAATTAGTTTAAAAATATACTACATGCTGATAATAATTTATTACTACTGAAAACTATATTCTTCACTGAAGAAAGGTTGACATTAAATAAAAATAGAGAAAAAATAATTTAAACTGTTTTCTATGGTTATATGGATGAAATTTGATTTCACTAACATTTCAAAACAGACATTATCCTGAAATTTTCAGATAATCATAGGATTGACAATAATTCTCTGCAATAACTGCAGGCTTTTAAAATTAATAACATACATTTGCTATATCCAAACTCTGTTAGCCTAATAATTAAAAATATAAAGCAATCAATGTTATTCTCTAAGAGTGTTCACAAAATGCATCATTTGATACCTTAAAGTCTGCATACGTGCTGGTGGATAGTAACTCTAAATCAATTACAATAACATTTTGAACTTTGCCATTGTTGCTATGTTGGCATTCCAAGAATGCCTACAGGGTAAACAAACTAAATTAAGAAAGTAAAGCTGCTTTTAATGGAATTGGTTCCAACATCCCATCACTCAATGAATTAAAGCCATTCACTAAGAGGAGACAGCAGTGCATGAGTAGTCTGTAATATGACTGCCCACTCTCTCTGTGTATGAGTTTTACCAAAACACAGTTAAGTCAAGCCCACAGACCCCATAAAATAAAACAAAGGAAAAAAAAAATGGAAGACAAGCAGAGCTAACTGAGCTAGTCTCCTGCATATTGGGATTTCAAACTAGTAGACTTATAGGTATTCATCTTTACTTACCATGAATAGAAGTCTTTGAACAGAGCAGTGTATGGGCCTGCAAGTTCAGTATCATACCAATTCAAGAAAGCAAATATTTGGTCCTTGTCCTAATACTGAACCAAGCTGTGCTCAACATAATCAAATAAGTTCCATGGAAAATAAAGACTGATGGGAGGCACTTACAATAAACTGACCTCCCAGAGCAATTTGGTACTTGAGGGTTATTTTCCATTCTAACCTACATAACTGCCTGTTCTTAGAGACCCAACATAGGATCAGCAATAACAAACCCTTTGTTACTGAAGTCTTCTAACATAGGAAAATCTTCCTCAAATTTGAACTGCTGCAAACCTGACTTACATCAGTGGAGAAACATAAAATACACTTTGTGTAGCCCTAAATTTAGGCCAGATAACCCAAAATATTTATCTAAAAGACTTAGGGTTGTTTTTTTGTTTTGCTGTATTCTGAAGTGACTGTAAACAAAACCAAGTCGCTAAGTGATATTATTAGCTACAGGAACACACAGCAAACTAAAAGCTATTAGGTTGTATGAATTTAGACCTTTCCTCCCCTCCAATAGGGCAGACATTGTCAGTTTGCCTATACCAACAGAACAATCCACCTGCTGATCCCATATGCATTTGAACAGATGCTCAATTTGTTTATCTGAGGCTAATCTATTTTCAGGGCTGGCTCTAGAAACCTCACATCTATTGTTATTATGCCAATATATTGTTATTATGCAACATATTTGTTTTTATTAACAACAGCTTATTTTGACTGTTTAAGAAATACAGCAAATTCTAGTCACACTACAGTCTTGTATATTTTTTTGTACTAGCTGTAACTTTGTGCAGAAATCAAAGCAAATGGTGGACCTACAGGGGCAGCAGCAGTCTTACTTCAGAGGAAAATTCAACTGCATATCTAATCTGTTAATATCAGCTCAAAGGGACACCAAGACAATATTTAAAGTTTAAGATATCTACAAACAATGAAGATATTTTAAAGCAATATGTTCTATTAATCACTTAATTTTTATTAGTTTTTTCAGTAAAAAAATATGGTTTTGTTAGCTTGCATAACTATTTCAGTTTTTAAGACAACCATCTATTAGAAAAACCTGATATTCCTATTGGGATTCACATTTGAAATCATGCTGTTAGATATGTTATGAATTTACATCTTAAATTAATTTAGTTACAATTCCTGAAGTCCCCAATATTATTGCAATCAAACTGCTTTTCAGGTCAAATGTGATCTTTACATTAGAACTAGCATATTATATAAAAAACCAAAATGCAACAACAAAGAATTTTAAAATTAGGTGGCACACCCTGGCTAGAAGATCACTCAGAGCTTTTTAACTCACGTTTTGCATTCCCCTCCTGAAAACAAATTCTTCTGACTCATCAGCAATTAACAATGTAAAGCTCCATTTCAATACATTTCAATTTCACTCTTATATATGTAATCATTTTTGTGAGGTTCGCAGTTATCAACTGCACAAAAAAATAACATGATGTCAAGCTGCACACACTCACTGAGAAATTTTATAGAAAATGAAGTAAGCTCTAAATATCCTTCAGGGACCTTCACCTTTTCAAGTATTTTAGCATAGCAGTATCTACATCCTTCACAAGTAGGAGAGAGTGGCTTTATAGATATCTGCCTTATGTTTTGACCACACCTTTCCTATGATTTGTAGCCTCCCAATCTAAACTAATTAAATCCTGGTAAATACTCCCATGGAAGGCCTCAGTAGGTGCCACTGTTTCTCTCGAAACAAAGGCACAATGAGATACTAACTTTCATAGAAACTCAAAGCAAAGACCCTAACAATTCAGAGTAATCAGACACTACTACATTGAAGCACGGCAGAAGCTGTGCTTTATTTGTAGTGGAAGTTTTGTACAGTCTAAAGACGTGGCTTTTCTAAAATTAAGATATCATTACCATAGCCTACTTGCTGTTTCTAAAGCAAATATTAAATCAAGATAGTTATTGACACTATAGCGCCGCCACATAGGTGACTACGTTTTCTACAGTTGTACTAGTTAGCCAGCGAGCCTCCTATTGCCAGATCGAGTCATTTCAGCAGGGCAACTCAGAATTATGAAACGAGCTACGTCCACCTCCCAGGCCGGCTCTCAGAATCGCAAAAGGGAGGAGCCGCGGAGGAGACGACGCAGAAGGTTTCTTCACCACTCCCAATAGCCTGTTAGCAGCGGCCCTCCACAAGGCCGGGTCAGCCCCGATACTCACCCAACAGCACTGAGAACAGCTCAGATAAGCAGAAGCTGCTTTGTCATCGCGAAGGGCCTTCACCCTCCAGCATGGGAGGTGGAAACCACAGGCCAAGGCTCTTGCCCCTGGCCGCATTCCCCACCCACCGCCCCCAACCCCTCACCTGTTGGATGCTACTGGTCTCGGGCACAGCGAACTCTTCCTTCTCCTTGGGAGTCTTCACCGTGATTTTGATGATCCGCGGCTCGGCAGCAGCGAAGCCTTGAGCGGAGGACTCAGAAGAGCTGTGGGCCTCCGCCGAACTCTCCGCACTATCCGACATGGCAGGTAGGGCCCGAGTCGCTCCAACCACACAGTTCCAGGCGAGTCTTCCGCGCCGCGGCCTCAGTCCTAAAGCGGCGGACAGAAACAACCCAACTCAGCCGCGGCGCGCACTGATGACGATCCGAATCGGGGAAGTTACTAGAAAGGGGGAGCTGTCTCCCGGGGCGTGAGTTCACCTACGGCGCGCTTGCACGCTAGGGGCGATAGTTGGAAGATTTTAAATCTGAAAAAGAGACAGTAACAAATAATTCCTTAAACAGCCATATGGAAGTTTTAAATTTATTTTCGATATAGGTGACTTCAGTACTCTGAAGATCCAAATAAATACAATAAAATGTTATTATCAGTTTTAGAATATTAAAGTGTTGATGTCTTACATATAATTACACTATTACTTGCTTATAACAATGCACAATGATATTGTATGAAGTAACAAAGCCATATCATGGCCTGTATGACTTTCATATTAAAAAGAGGGAGAAAAATTACATACAGCTTCTGAACCTATGTAAAGAGAGATCATAAAATTAACTTTTGCTTCTAGGTTACTTGTTTAGCATCAGTTTAAGGGTAAAACTTAATATCTCAAATAACAACCTTTTACTACTTTAGAACTATAATTACTATGGAAGCATGCTGTAACCTTTTTCCACCCCTCCTTCACCCTTGTGATACTGCCTTCTTTCTGGCACAAAGCAGATCTTGGTCCTGCCTCCATAATGGCCACATCAAGTAGGCTTCTGTGCATCATAGATGGCAGAGTACAGCTCTATTGATCAATCTTCCTCTCAGACTCTCAAATACTCCTCAGTCTGCTGCTCACTTCCTCATGCAGCTCAGCCACCAAGCAGAGCAGTTCATCAATCTGGTCACAGCTCCCACAGTCTTGCTTGCAATCACTTTCCACCTCTAGGAATATCCCTTCACACATCCCACAGCCAGAAACCTGGGTGGTTGCATCCTTGAGTAGGAGCTCTGAGGATCTCTGTCTGTGCAGCTCTGTTGGTTCTCCTAGATGCTAGAAGCTCAGGATAAGCAGAGAACACTGCTTTTTGCCAGGTGGTCACCATGCTGCCGCATGCCTGCCTGCTGGGAATATATGTGCTCATTTGTTGCAATCAGCTGGACTGATTCTTTTTCCCTGCTTAAATCTCCTGTGCTGCCTGGTGCAAGCTCTGCCCCTTGCTGTCTCTTCCAATCAGTGGGTCTGGGGTCAGTTGCTTGGGGAACACTCCTTGTTCAGACAAGCCTCTACTTGTCCACATGTATCCCTCATGGATTTTTTTAAATTATATGAGTAACACATCCTAATCCAAAGCTGTGTTTACCTAGAGGCTTTCAAAGAAAAATATTGTTTCCTAGATGTTTTCTAGATGCACAGAACATTCACAAGATTGGTTGGAAAGACTTTTTAAAAGTTAATGTTGAATGTTAACTTATAGCTCCATAAGCAAGTCCTCTTTTCCTAATGAATCATGTACACTTTCTGATGATGCTGTCATTTAACTCTATATGTAATATACAAGAATAACTGTCATCGGGGACAAATAAGTTTAGACCATATATCTCAAATAGTGTCCAGAACATTGAATTAATATATACTGTTACACAAATATTTTTACCTCGTGAATAAGCAAAGAAAGTAAAGTTAATGAATAAATATCTAGAAAGTTTAATGATGTGATTTTCAAAACTATATTTGTATATTTAAATTTGTCTTTTCAAACTCTGGATTCTCACAGCACAGATTTGAAAGGCAGGCTTAGGGCAAGCAGCTACTTGAGAATTACATATGAATGAAATACTTCTCTGCTCAGAGAGCTCTGATAAAGAAGCTTTATATTGGTATATTCAGCTGTTCTGAGTTTTAAATGCATATAGGAAATAGCATAATGTGTATATTCAATACTTTTTTTAATAAAAAAGATTAAAAAATTATTAAAAACTGAAAAACTTTAAAAATAATATCTACACTACAATCGCAGAATTGTTAGGGTTGGAAGAGACCTCTGGAGACCATCTAATCCAATCCCCTGACAAGGCAGGGTCACTTAGAGAACGTTACACAGGAACGTGTCCAGGTGGGTTTTAAATGTCTCCAGAGAGGGAAACTCCACAACCTCCCTGGGCAGCCTGTTCCAGTGCTCTGCCACCCTCAATGTAAAGAAGTTCTTCCTCATGTTGAGGTGTTTTTAGTTTATGGCCATTACTCCTTGTCCTGTTGCTGGGCACCACTGAAAGAGTCTGGCACCATCCTCTTGGCACCTGCCAAGATATTTATATTTGAGATCCCTTCTCAGTCTTCTCTTCTCTTCTCTAGACTCACCAGGCCCAGCTCCTGCAGTCTCTCCTCATAAGAGAGATGCTCCAGACCCCTCACAATCTTTGTGGCCTCTGCTGGACCCTCTTCAATAGCTCCTTGTCTTTCTTGTACTGAGGAGCCCAGAACTGGACACAATACTCCAGATGTGGCCTCACTAGGGCTGAGTAGAGGGGCAGGATCACCTCCCTCAACCTACTAGCCACACTCATCCCAATGCACCCCAGGATACCATTGGCCCTCCTGGCTGCAAGGGCACACTGACATCTCATGATCAACTTGTCATCTGCCAAGACTCCTGGGTCCTTCTCCGCAGAACTGCTTTCTAGTAGGTCAGCCTCCAACCTGTCCTGGTACTCGGGGTTATTCCTCCCCAGGTGCAGGACCCTACACTTGCCCTTGTTGAACCTCATTATGTTTCTCTCTGCCCAGCTCTCCAGCCTATCAAGAATTGCTACAAACAGTTTTTATTAAAACATGAGCCTTGTAGGCTTAAAACAGGTATATGAAGAAATAAGCATCCAATGAGAGAGTTTATCGACTATGGAAGAGAGGGCTGGCTACTTACGAAGAATTCAGGAAGACAGCTAGATCATGCAGAAAGAAAATCAGGGATACAAAAGCGCAATTTGAAGTTAAATTGGCCACTTCTGTTAGGGATAACAAAAAGTCCTTCTATAAATACATTAATAACAAAAGGAGGGGCAAAGAAAACCTCCATTCTTTGATGGACTCGGAGGGAAACATAGTTAATAGAGATGAGGAGAAGGCTGAGGTACTTAACACCTACTTTGCCTCAGTTTTTACCAGTAAGACAGGTGGCCCTCAAGGCAACTGGCCTCTGGAGCTGATAGACAGAGAGAGGAAACCAAATAGCCCCCCTGTATTCCAGGAGGAAATAGTTAGTGACTTACTGAGCCACCTGGATCCTCACAAGTCTATGGGACCAGATGGGATCCATCCTAGGGTAATGAGGGAGCTGGCAGAAGAGCTTGCCAAGCCGCTCTCCATTATCTTCCAACAGTCCTGGCTCACTGGGGAGGTCCCACATGACTGGAAGTTGGCAAATATCACCCCAATCCATAAAAAAGGCTGCAAGGCTGACCCTGGTAACTACAGGCCTGTCAGCCTGACCTCGGTGCCTGGCAGAGTTATGGAACAGATCATCCTGTGTGCAATCACACAGCACCTACAAGATGGACAAGGAATCAGACCCAGCCAGCACGGGTTTAGGAGAGGCAGATCCTGTTTGACCAACCTGATCTCCTTTTACGATCAGGTGACTCACCTGGTGGACGAGGGGAAGGCTGTGGATGTGGTCTATCTGGACTTCAGCAAAGCCTTTGACACTGTCTCCCATAAGATACTCCTGGAAAAGCTGGCAGCCCATGGCTTGGACAGGGGCACTCTGTGCTGGGTTAGGAACTGGTTGGAGGGCCGGGCCCAGAGAGTGCTGGTGAACGGGGCTGCATCCAGCTGGTGGCCGGTCACCAGTGGTGTCCCCCAGGGATCAGTACTGGGCCCAGTCCTGTTTAACATCTTTATCGATGACCTAGATGAGGGATTGAGTCCATCATCAGCAAATTTGCTGATGACACCAAGTTGGGAGGGAGTGTCAACCTACCAGAAGGCAGGAGGGCTCTGCAGAGGGACCTGGATAGACTGGAGAGATGGGCTGACTCCAATGGGATGAAGTTCAACAAGGCCAAGTGCCGGGTCCTGCACTTTGGCCACAACAACCCCTGCAGCGCTACAGGCTGGGCACAGAGTGGTTGGAGAGCAGCCAGGTGGAAAGGGACCTGGGGGTGCTGATTGACAGGAAGCTGAACATGAGCCAGCAGTGTGCCCAGGTGGCCAAGAAGGCCAATGGCATCCTGGCCTGCATCAAGAACAGTGTGGCCAGCAGGAGCAGGGAAGTGATCCTTCCCCTGTACTCTGCGCTGGTGAGGCCGCACCTTGAGTATTGTGTTCAGCTCTGGGCCCCTCAGTTCAGGAAGGATATTGAGGTGCTGGAGCGGGTCCAGAGAAGAGCAACCAGGCTGGTGAAGGGACTCGAGCACAAGTCCTATGAGGAGAGGCTGAGGGAGCTGGGATTGTTTAGTCTAGAGAAGAGAAGGCTTAGAGGTGACCTCATCACTCTCTTCAACTACCTGAAGGGAAGTTATAGCCAGGTGGGGGTTGGTCTCTTCTCCCAGGCAACCAACAACAGGACAAGGGGACATGGGCTCAAGCTCTGCCAGGGGAAGTTTAGGTTAGATGTTAGGAAGAAATTCTTTACAGAGAGGGTGATCAGGCATTGGAACGGCCTGCCCAGAGAGGTGGTGGATTCACCATCCCTGGAAGTTTTTAAAAAGAGATTGGACATGGCCCTTAGTGCCATGATATAGTAATTAGAGTTGGATCAGGGGTTGGACTTGATGATCTTGGAGGTCTTTTCCAACCCAATCTATTCTATGATTCTATGATTCTATGATTCTAATGTTTTAATGCAGAGATTTGCTATGGAAATATCTCCTGAATTACAACACTCGTGTTATAAATATGATATGATAGAAATTACTCAGGGAAGAGAAAACAGCAATTAAGAGGACTACTTCCTAGCCCTTGCCACTAGCCTTCCACATTCAGTACAGCCTACCACCCCTGCTGCATTAACATCCCTTGATGTAACTACAAAACAACATTTTCCCAAAACTCTCACTGCTATTTCTCTTCTTCACCATGGTGCTTTATGGTACAACATATTGGGAGAAGGAGGGGTGGGTGCATGTATTTTTGTGGCACCATTTGAATTGGAAGCTAGCACACTGTCCCTCAATCCTTAGCATGCTACCCCTAGACTTATCTCTAGCAAGCCTGATTTTATCCCTTTCCCTATTCAAATCTAGTTTAAAGCTTCATTCAGGCCACAATAGTCTACTGTCAGTCTCCACTCTCCATTGGACTTACGCACTGGCCATATAGGACTATTAAAGAGTGAGCAAGTCTTGCTGACCACTCTCTGCCTCTCCAGTTCACGAATCATCTCATGGATGGGGGTCATGGAGTCACAGTTGATGCAGTATTGTCGACAATGCACTGTTGTGGTAGCGATCGGTACCTGTTGTTCTTTGACCCTCAGCAGTCCACAGCATAAGGGTCCTCTGAGAGACCAGGCAAGGTATTCAGCTGTCTAATTTCTTCTGTCTACACAGTAGCTGTCACAAAAGCCCAACAATGCCCTTTTGGGTCCTTGAAATACCCTCTCCTGAGGTAATCTATGCCAAGGATACACAGGGCCTCTGGGCCAGTCACAATGGGGTGTTGTTGCCATTTGTTCCTGGTCAGGCTCACTTGAGCTTCCAGTACAGTCAGCTGTTGGGATCCCCCTGTCACCCCAGAAATAGAGATGGATTCTGCCCCTACATATTTTAATGGCATCAGGATACACTGTGTGCCGGTATCAACTAAAGCCTTATCCTCTTGTGGATCTGATGTGCCAGCCTATCAGATCCACACAGTCCAAAATATCTGAATGTCCCTTTCCTCCTCCTGGCTGGAGGCAGGGCCCCTCTAGTCCTGGTCATAGTACTCATTGCTCACTTCTTGTAAATATGCCCTGGAGGTCCCTTCAAGAGGACTGTAAGTAACATCAGCCCTCCTATTCTGTCTGAAGAATTGGCCGCTGGAAACTGGAGTGGCATTTATCCTTGAAGAGTTTCTTCCTCTCAACTCACATACCCATGCTGCTAGGGAGAGGTGAGTTTTCCATCCCACTTCCTCATGTCCCCTCCATGGCCATGCAGGTTAAACCACACCTCATGGTGTCCCCTCTCTCGAGCAGGGGGGCGCTTGCTCCCAATAGCAGAGACTCTGGTTCATACTGGCAGGACAATGAGACATTTCCTCTTTTAATTGATGGAAGCCCTTGGACCGTCTTTCCACAGCAGAGGAGCAGGCTTGTAGGGAGGAAGAGAGACTTTCATCATAATTGCTGGAGTTGGGCAACCAAATCATCCACCATTTGTTCTCCTTCTTTCCATGGCATCACTGCCAATGAGTTGGCATACGATAATGGCACGGTCTGTACAAACTTCTGCCACATTCATTGTGTACACTGAACTTCATCTGGATCTACAGGGGACTGCTCGTTATTTGAATCCTTATAGAGTTCCTCCAGCACAGCTCATTGTCTCAGGTACTGCATACCTTGTTCCATGGTGTTCCACTTGCCTAGGTGCACTACTAGGTCATCCTTGAAAAGATACCTTTTTCTCATGCTTGACAGGAATCACCTCCAGACACTGAGAGTTTCTATCCTTTTCCCAATCCCCTGGTCAATATCTGCATCCTGGGACAGGGATCTCAGACGCTTGGCTTCACTACCCTTTAGTTTCATGTCATGGACCACGATATCCAAGCATTGGAGCAGCCAGGTCACCAGGGACTCACCCAACAGGCGGATGAAATATTTTCATGTATCTCGCAGCTCACCCGTGGATAGTGTTGCCTAAATGGCTGTGGGGAAAAAAAGACTCCAAGCCAAATTAGGTAGGAGGTAAGATAAGGATACAAAAGTTTTAATGAGCCCCCAGGCTTTCTGGAATACCCCAGTGCGCTCCCGAAATACAGATGTCCACAGTTTTTATAATGATTTTTGCCCAATCCAGTCCAGCCACCACCCAGGTTCTGCCCCCGCCACGCCTCTTGGGAATTGGGTCTGGGGGCGTTTTGGGACCCCCTCTTCTTCATCTTCATCTTCCTCAGAGCACGTAATGTCCTTGGAGGCCTTCCAGAATTCTAGGCCTGAAGGTTGTTGGGTCTACGGCTGTATCTTGTTCCGTAGGGTTAGGGTGTTCTTTTACAATTCTACCTTGAAAAAGAGACTAAACAGGCTATGGAATTTAGAGAATTGATATGGGAATGGGTAACAGGGGTTTGAGCTGGTGTGTTAAGGGTAAAGGGATAATATGCTGCTACTCTAAAATCTACATTTACTACATAACTACTTCTAAGGTCTACAAAAATAAAAAAATTAAAACATCAAAACTCCAAGGTATCAGTCCCCCCTTTAGAGACTGGACAAAACTCAAAAATTTTGTCCAATCTCTACTACTTACTTCTAATCATTTTCCAAAAAGATGACCAACATCTACAACATTGGTTCATGCAATAAGCTATTACACAAACACTAATTATGTACGTTACCAATAGAAACAGTTGTTTAATCCAGGTCCAGTTCGGTAACCATGAAGTAAGTTTGTGGAGAGTGTCTCCCAAACCCAGTGAGACATTGTCCAGAGACACCTGATGTAGAATTTTAGTTTGATTCCGAATTGTAGCCAAATTCATAGTGCAAATTCAGCACTTACTTTCACAAAGAATATCAGGTGCATTTTACTAAAGCTAAATGTAAATTAGGCTCCAAACTTAATTCATAGTTACTGACTGTACAGTTAACATGTACAGCAGAAACAGTTTATGGCACATCCTCTTCATCTGAGTTGGGTTCTGATTTGCTGATAGTTCCAGGAACTGAAGCTTTCTTCACTCTGGAGTAATGAAACTAGGGTCCTTTGTCAGTAACTTTGACGGCAGTGAGGGAAGTCAGTAGGACTTGGAAAGGTAAAGTAGAGCCGGTGTTGTTTCTGGCTTGAGCGTGATGTTTACGGGTTCTGCTCGCTTGGACTTCCCAGGATATTTGTTAGTCCACATTAAAGGGGTCACAGCATTCTCAACCTCTGCAGGGATCTCTCCGTGGTTCTCCTGTATGAAAAAGGTGGCTGCCTCGATATATTTAGTGTCAGGGATGATAACTTTTATTCCCCCCCCCTTACAGAATTTAATTTCAGCTTCCAGTTTTTCTAATAAATCTCTACCCAATAAAGGCATAGGAGAATTTGGCATATAGAGGAATTGATGAGTTACCCAGTGTTTCCCTAATTTAAATTTCAAGGGTTTGAAGAAAGGCCTGATTTCACTTACCCCTGTGGCACCAACCACAGTTACAGTATCTTGACTCAGTTTCCCTTCCAGGGTGTTTAACACAGAATATGCAGCACCTGTATCAACTAAAAATTCCACATCTTCTCCCCCCAGCTTAGCTACAACCAGAGGTTCTGCTGGGGTAGAAACCTCTGGTTCCCTTCATGCATTTTGGCTTAAAGTCAGTTGGGAGGCTGGAGGAGGGGGTGGAAATTCACTTTTCCTTTTCAAGTCCGGACAATCTCTTTTCCAATGTCCCTTCTTTTTACAAAAAGAACATACATCATTAGTCTTATCATGCTGGTAACTAGATCTATAATTTTCACGGTGGACATTGTGTTTGCGATATTTCTGGTAGTCATTATCATGCTCCTTTCCTCCACCTTTTTGGTCTCTATTTCGATAGACTGTCCAAGCTATATTCATTAATTCACCAATAGTCTTGTCCTCACCCGCTTTTTGTAGCTTTTTCCTTATGTCGTCTGTAGATTGGCCTATAAATAAATAAATCAAGTGCCTTTTCCCTGAGTCTGATTCTACATCTATGTCTGTGTACTTTCGTATGGCCTCTGTTAGTCTGTTCAAAAAATCTGTAGGCGATTCATTTTTATCTTGTTTCACTGTATACATTTTTGACCAATTTACTGCTTTTGGAATTCCATATTTAAGACCATAAATTATCCAATCCTGATAGCGTTTCAATGCTTCTCTTTTTTCTGGTAAATTGGGATCCCATTTGGGATCCTCTGAGGGAAACACATCTTGCAGTTGTCCTTGCATCTGCCCAGATGTTATGAGCCTCTCTATTTCATCCTGGGCAGCTTTCTTAACCATGTCTATTTCACTAGAATCTAATAATGTGTCTAGCATTATTTCCAAATCTTCCCAATCAGGATTTTGTGTTTTTATTGCTCTTTTCATAAACCTAGTTACCTTGTCTGGGTTTTCCCTATATGTTCCAACTGAAGTTTTCCACTGCTGTAACTCACCTAGAGAAAAGGGAGTTTTTATCAAAACTGGACCCTGATTGCTCAGGGCTTGCCTTAAGGGGGCTTCTATTGTAGGCTTTTCCTTTTGTGATCTTGTCCTACTAGCCACCGGACTGGGGTCTGACAGAGCTTCTTGTACTTTCTTCCCCCTATCTTTGGTCTTACTCTAAGTGGTTTCTCTTCCCTCCTCCCCAGTCTATCATTTGATTCATCCTCAGAAGCTTCTGTGTCTGTATCAAAAAAATCACTATCCCGAGTTTTAACGTTTGTGTTCGAAGGGTCAAAAGGGGTAAGACCCCATCTTTGTCTCTTGTCGATAGGAGGAACCGAACTGCTCCTCCTTAACCGGCTTCTCCCCCATTGCTGTAATTCTAAACCCTGGGTCCCCCATTCCTCCGTAGGATAGGGTGGTGCCGAAGGGATGGGGGCGGGTTCGTTCCCGCCCCTCATGGCAGAGCTAAAGGGTCCTGTGTCAGGCGGGGCAGGGACTCTGGCTGTAGACACCGCCCCCGCTCCTCCTCCCGCAGTGCTGAGATTCGAACCTCCCACCCCCATTGCCCCTGCAACCGCTCCTGCGCCTGGCACTCCCGGAATGGCCCAGGAGGGAGCCAGTGCAGCCCCCCCTTGACCGAGAGGACCTGCTGTCCCGGCCAGGAGCGGCCCCGCAGTCCCGGGGAGGGTTACCGCCCCCCTTTCGGCACCGGCAGAGCTCGCAACTCCAGATGGGATCGGCCCCCCGGCTCCGAAAGGGGCTATCGCCCCCCGATCACCGACACCTAGGGAGCTCACAGTTTCAGACCGGACCGGCTCCGCGGTCACGGGAGGGGCCAGTTCAGCTGCTCCAGGAGGGGTAGGCGGGACGTGGACCGCCCCCGATCCTCTTGTTCCCGCGTCGGCCGGAGCAGCCGGCCCCAGCCCCGCGGGTCCCGGAGCACCAACATCAGTTCCCAGGACCCCCGCTCCTCCCGGAGCAGTCCCAACTTGTCCAGCCGTTGCAGATCCAGCTGTCCCTGCCGAGCTGGCAGGACCCGCCCCAGGTGCTACCCCCGCTCCTGATGGACTTAGTCCTGCTGCGCCCGCAGCCTGAGCCAAAGCGGGGGGTGGGCTTCCTATTCTCATATTTGGGGGAATTAAAAGGTCCAGATTTTCATCTCCAGGGCTTTCAAGATTAGTTTCCTCCTCAGGATCATGCTTAGCACGATTTTTCTTTTTCTCCTCTAATACCATTTCTGTGTGTTCTGCTTCTATTTTAACTTTGTCCTTTTTATATACCTTTCTCAATTTCGGACGGGTTAAGAAAAGGTAGAATAATTCTGCATAATGCAATTCTGACCACTTTTCCTCCTTATGAAGGATTGTCATAAGATGAAACACTGTATTTGCCTCAAAAGAGCCAAATTTTGGCCAGGCTATTCCTCTAATTTTCCCGGTATAGGACCAAACATCCATAGAGAGTCTAACTACCTCCCGCCTTTTTAAAGATGTCTCAGGGCCAGTTAAATCATCCCAATACTGTAAAACCAAAGCAAGAGGGGTTCCCTCTGGAATTTCCTCTTTACCTTGTGTACATCCCATATTAACAAACAACACACAAGGAAAATGACAGATCTAACTTAGAACTCACAGCCACACACACACCGCAGACCTTGTGTCTAATCCAGACACTACCAGGTTCAGGCAGAAACACAGAGTTTCAAGCGGGGGGCGTCCCCCCCTCTCCGGCCACACCTGGCCAACAAGAAACCCGAAATCCTCCTGCCTGCCCTAACTTAAACTTTCCGGGCAGTTCCACTGCCCACTCCGGCAAAAATCCCTTTGCAAACAGACTGGGAAAACACTGACTTTTGGGCCCAAGTCCAAGTTTCCCTTCCCAGTCTCACTGTATTCCCTAGCCCTGGGGAAACCCCTTCCCGCAGCTGCTAATTAAAATTCTCTAGGAGTTTTGTTCTTTATCTTACCTCCTCCACGTGCAGTTCTGAGAAGCTGGGTCCCCCAAGATCAGAGCAGGAATTCTTCAAGATACGCCGGCCGGAAAGAAATCCCTGCAAAACGGAATACCGATCCAGAGGAGTCACAGGTCTCAATTCCCCGTACGGAGTCACCAAAACTGTTGCCTAAGTGGCTGTGGGGAAAAAAAGACTCCAAGCCAAATTAGGTAAGAGATAAGATAAGGATACAAAAGTTTTAATGAGCCCCCAGGCTTTCTGGAATACCCCAGCGCGTGCTCTCGAAATACAGATGTCCACAGTTTTTATAATGATTTTCACCCAATCCAGTCCAGCCACCACCCAGGTTCTGCCCCCGCCACGCCTCTTGGGAATTGGGTCTGGGGGCGTTTTGGGACCCCCTCTTCTTCATCTTCATCTTCCTCAGAGCACGTAATGTCATAGAATCATAGAATCATAGAATCATAGAATAGATTGGGTTGGAAAAGACCTCCAAGATCATCAAGTCCAACCCCTGATCCAACTCTAATTACTATATCATGGCACTTAGGGCCATGTCCAATCTCTGTTTAAAAACTTCCAGGGATGGTGAATCCACCACCTCTCTGGGCAGCCCATTCCAATGCCTGATCACCCTCTCTGTAAAGAATTTCTTCCTAACATCTAACCTAAACTTCCCCTGGCAGAGCTTGAGCCCATGTCCCCTTGTCCTGTTGTTGGTTGCCTGGGAGAAGAGACCAACCCCCACCTGGCTATAACTTCCCTTCAGGTAGTTGAAGAGAGTGATGAGGTCACCTCTAAGCCTTCTCTTCTCCAGACTAAACAATCCCAG
The DNA here is from genome assembly GCF_022539395.1 of Myiozetetes cayanensis. NCBI lineage: Eukaryota > Metazoa > Chordata > Aves > Passeriformes > Tyrannidae > Myiozetetes > Myiozetetes cayanensis. Next base: position 7,295 of record NW_026087326.1, on the reverse strand, counting down.
CTCCCTCAGCCTCTCCTCATAGGACTTGTGCTCGAGTCCCTTCACCAGCCTGGTTGCTCTTCTCTGGACCCGCTCCAGCACCTCAATATCCTTCCTGAACTGAGGGGCCCAGAGCTGAACACAATACTCAAGGTGCGGCCTCACCAACGCAGAGTACAGGGGAAGGATCACTTCCCTGCTCCTGCTGGCCACACTGTTCTTGATGCAGGCCAGGATGCCCTTGACCTTCTTGGCCACCTGGGCACACTGCTGTCTCATGTTCAGCTTCCTGTCGATCAGCACCCCCAGATCTCTTTCCACCTGGCTGCTCTCCAGCCACTCTGTCCCCAGCCTGTAGCGCTGCATGGGGTTGTTGTGGCCAAAGTGCAGGACCCGGCACTTGGCCTTGTTGAACTTCATCCCATTGGAGTCAGCCCAACTCTCCAGTCTATCCAGGTCCCTCTGCAGAGCCCTCCTGCCTTCTGGTAGGTTGACACTCCCTCCCAACTTGGTGTCATCAGCAAATTTGCTGATGATGGACTCAATCCCCTAATCTAGATCATTGATAAAGATGTTAAACAGGACAGGGCCCAGCACTGATCCCTGGGGGACACCACTGGTGACCGGCTGCCAGCTGGATGCAGCCCCGTTCACCAGCACTCTCTGGGCCCGGCCCTCCAGCCAGTTCTTAACCCAGCACAGAGTGCCCCTGTCCAAGCCATGAGCTTCCAGCTTTTCCAGGAGTATATTATGGGAGACAGTGTCAAAGGCTTTGCTGAAGTCCAGATAGACCACATCCACAGCTTTCCCCTCATCTACCAGGTGGGTCACCTGATCGTAAAAGGAGATCAGGTTGGTCAAACAGGATCTGCCTCTCCTAAACCCGTGTTGGCTGGGTCTGATTCCTTGTCCATCTTGTAGGTGCTGTGTGATTGCACTCAGGATGATCTGCTCCATAACTCTGCCAGGCACTGAGGTCAGGCTGACAGGTCTGTAGTTTCCCGGGTCCTCCTTGCAGCCCTTTTTGTAGATCAGTTACCAGGGTCAGCCTTGCAGCCTTTTTTATGGATTGGGGTGATATTTGCCAACTTCCAGTCATGTGGGACCTCCCCAGTGAGCCAGGACTGTTGGAAGATAATGGAGAGCGGCTTGGCAAGCTCTTCTGCCAGCTCCCTCATTACCCTAGGATGGATCCCATCTGGTCCCATAGACTTGTGAGGATCCAGATGGCTCAGTAAGTCACTAACTATTTCCTCCTGGAATACAGGGGGGCTATTTGGTTTCCTCTCTCTGTCTACCAGCTCCAGAGGCCTGTTGCCTTGAGGGCCACCTGTCTTACTGGTAAAAACTGAGGCAAAGTAGGTGTTAAGTACCTCAGCCTTCTCCTCATCTCTATTAACTATGTTTCCCTCCAAGTCCATCAAAGAATGGAGGTTTTCTTTGCCCCTCCTTTTGTTATTAATGTATTTATAGAAGGACTTTTTGTTATCCCTAACAGAAGTGGCCAATTTAACTTCAAATTGCGCTTTTGTATCCCTGATTTTCTTTCTGCATGATCTAGCTGTCTTCCTGAATTCTTCGTAAGTAGCCAGCCCTCTCTTCCATAGTCGATAAACTCTCTTTTTATCCCTGATTTCCTTCAGAATCTCCCTGTTTAACCAGGCTGGTTGTCTTCCCCGCCGGCTTGCCTTTCGGCACACCGGTATGGCCTGTTCCTGTGCACTCAAAACTTCCTGTTTGAAGCACATCCATCCCTCCTGGACTCCCTTGTTTTCAAGGGTTGTTTCCCAGGGTATGCTCTGGACTAGACTTCTGAATAGGTCAAAATCTGCCCTCCGGAAGTCCAGCATAGAGGTTTTATTGTTGTTTCTCCTTGAATCTCTGAGTATTGAAAATTCTATTATTTCATGATCACTATTTCCTAGGCGGTCTTCAACCACTATATCTCCCACCAGCTCCTCTCTGTTTGTAAACAGCAGGTCTAGCGGGGCCTTACCCCTGGTAGGTTCATTTACCAGTTGATGAAGGAAATTGTCCTCTATACACTCCAGGAAATTCCTAGACTGCCTCTTCTCTGCAGTATTGAGCTCCCAGCAGATATCTGGCAGGTTAAAGTCACCTACAAGGACAAGGGCTGACAATTTCGAGACATCCGCCAGCTGCTTGTAAAATAATTCATCCCCTTCGTCATCCTGGTAGGGCAGTCTGTAACAGACACCCATGATGATGTCCTTGGAGGCCTTCCAGAATTCTAGGCCTGAAGGTTGTTGGGTCTATGGCTATATCTTGTTCCGTAGGGTTAGGGTGTTCTTCTACAATTCTACCTTGAAAAAGAGACTAACAGGCTATGGAATTTAGAGAATTGATATGGGAATGGGTAACAGGGGTTTGAGCTGGTGTGTTAAGGGTAAAGGGATAATATGCTGTTACTCTAAAATCTACATCTACTACATAACTACTTCTAAGGTCTACAAAAATAAAAAAATTAAAACATCAGAACTCCAAGGTGTCAATAGGGATCTGGTGGGATCTCTGGCCTTGCCTCTTCCTCCTGTTCTGAGAGCCCTACTTCCTCTTCATCCCTCACTAAGGGAACTGATTTTGTCTTGAATTTTTTCCTCTGTATAGGGGCGACTGCTACCAGCATGGGTTGTTCCTCTGGTTCAACTGCAGTCTGAGAGGCCACAGTGCCTGTTGGTCTGCTTTCCTCCTCCTCCCCCCTGAGGGTACTGTCTAGTGATGAGCAGTATCTGATAAATAGTAGCCAGCACATTGCATAACTCGGCACCTCTCTGGAACTGCCACAGCATTTTCCTTTCAAATATTCTGATACTTTATCAGGGTTCTGTAGTTGTTCATGGGTGAACTTCCAAACCATTGGAGAAGTCCTCCAAAAACTGGCGATGGGCTGGAGAGGAGAATTGGAGGCACAAAAGGTAAAGATCATAGGTTGAGATAAGAACAATTTACTAGAAACCACAATAAGAAAATGAACAGTAACAACAACAATACTAATGACAGAGTTTACAAGAGAGGTGAACAATTCACACGGAAGTGCTCACCAAGTGGAACCCGATGACACACAACTGCACAGTTCGCTCACTAGCCAAACCAGAAGGGTACCCACACCCATCCATCCCCTGCATGTGATGTGAGGTGGTATAGAATAACTCAAGGGTCCTGACTGTGCCCCTTCTGGCTGCTACAAAAATTTACCCTGTCCTGGCCAGAACCAGGACAAAGCTATTTCCATGACCCTTTCTTACTCCTGTACAAAGATCTGTTTCCCCCTTTGACAAAGGTGTTGTTACCAGCAAGCTTGGTGTCATGTAGATCAACCCATGATCAAAAAACCCAGAGTTGTGTTGGTGAAACCAGTCTCAGAGTTGGGTATTGATCTGCTGGCTCTTCCTGTTTCTTCCCTCATCTTTCCCTGCAACTGGAAAAATAGAGAACACTACTTATGCTCCTGATCCTTCAATCAGTTGTCCCAAGGCCTTGAAATCTCTTTTGATTGTCCTTGGACTTATTGCAACTTCATCTCTGCCTACATAAAAAAGCAATAATGGATAATAATCTGAGGCCTGTAGAAGGGTATTTAGTTTCCTTACCACATCTTTAAGCTGGGTCCCAGGAAGGCAACAAACCTTCCTTCAAAAATTTGACTTTATGTTCCCTTTAGAAGAGAGTCTCTTCTGACAAGAACTCATCTGTTTTTTCTTTATGGAAGTGGTTTTGACACAGTTCATAGGCTGACTTAACCTTGGTGACACATCTAACCTAGATGATCTATTGTCCTTGTCATTGTTTGGTTCCACTGTTTGTCCTCCTATTGTTTGGTGATGTAGTCGTGGAAGAGACATACCTACTGTGCCAGGCAGGAATTTGTGGCCATTCCCACCTATCCCTTAAATCACTGCATTCTGCCAGGTGGAGAGAGGATAGGGAATCCTCTGCATCATGTGTCCTGTCTGCCTAATAGGCCTGTCCCAGGGAACATAGGGTGCAATTCCTGTAGTCTATCTCAGACTCCCTGATACTCTTCAACCTACTCACCTCCTGCTGGACCTCTGTTACTAAACCGAGGAGTTCTTCTACCTTGGTGCACCTCCCACTGGCATGCTCACTACTGCTGCCTGGCATAAGAGTAGGGCACATCCTGCAGCCTGACACCTGGGTATCAGTGTGTTCCCATTGGAGTTGTGTCAGTTGTGGCAGGTGCAGTGTTTAGAGAACCATTGCTTCCTGGTCAGGCTGGCAGTGTTACAGCGCCATTCCATGCAAACTACCTCACCATGTCCTGTTTGCCTGCCCTAATCACTAGTACTCCCTAGAAGCTTTTTCTAAGTGTGTGGGCTTGGCTGCCGTTGCTCCTGGTCCAACCTGAGTCTCATCAGCTGCTGTTGCATGAGCCCTGGTTCAGGAAACCCCCCTGTGCACAGGGGCACGAGCACTCTGCTGCAGATCATGCCGTCATTGGAGCTGCTTGTCTCGGTAACCATAGACTGTGTATTTTAATTTGATTGTGAAGAGATGAGTTATTACTCTCTACTTTGCACCTTATTCTAATTAAAATCTGTTATCTTTCTTGGGTATATGTTCTCACTAGGAAGTAATTATGGCTTAACATCTTCAAGAGTGCTTCTTTATTTACAGTGGATATGTTCTCTTTAACTGTTTTATATTTACATTGAAGTGTTGTTCCTACTTTGTCTAATAGTTAAGTGGAAGTCAGTACTTCTGCGCTTTTCTTGTGAAGTACTGAAACAGGATAGAGCCAGTCTTGGATAATACTATCAAAGGAAGCAAGTGATTTAAAATTTTATCTCAGACTGATGTCCTTGAAATGCTATTCCTGAGGTCTTTTCATAAGCCTGAAGTCTTTTGTATCCTGTGTAAGTGTAATGTGAACTTTCCAATGTTATTTTTACCTGCTCCTAATATTATTGGGGAGTCAAATGGAAAAGTCTTTAAAGAGAAAACAAGTTGTTATTTATGCTTATTTAAGGCTACTCAGCTTTTCATTTTAGGTATTCAGGTTATTGGATTTCACACCTTAGTTTTGTTTGTAATTTTAAAAATCAATCCCAGTGTGAGGTGATATTTGAACCCTAATATTATGTAGCACTGGTCTCCTTTTCTAGATGTTAGATCAGATGTTCATCTTAGTCTGATGAATACTTAGCTCCTCATTTCTGTTTATTTTTATTAGGGATTAACCAAATGTTATAGCATAAGAATAAATTATATTTGATTGGAAATATGAGAATGAATATGGGACTATATATATTTAATATGTTAATATTAAGCATGTTGGGAGCCCCTGGTGGTCTAGTGGTTAAGGGCGCGGCACTGTCACCGCCGAGACCCGGGTTCGATTCCCGGTCAGGGATACTCCCCGGGCAGATGGAGCTCGTTAGCCCTGTAGGCAATCCATCTACGTCCTGAGGACCTCGCTGCCACCGTCCAAGCTCGCTTGGCCCCGGCAGATGAACCTTAGGATTAAAGGGTGGGCTCAGTTCCGCGCACACTGTGTCTCACCTAAAAAATCCAATGCGCAGGCTGGAAGGTGTAGAGACCTTCCCCGGATCTTCGCTCACGAAGACTGGCCATTATTATTACTATGGAAGCATTCCATAGCCGGGAATCAGATTTTCCTCAAACTTGGACAAAAAAGACACACACCCCTCCCATACCACCCCTCCCCCCCTCCCCCCCAATCCATACTTAAATTTAGTATCACCAAATTAGATCCTGTCCCAAAACATTAGTGATTTTCCTATCTATCACATGTTAGTGATACATTGTCCTATTAACAACCAGACTGAGGGCCATTATGAAATAACATTTTGCACTTTAATCAAGTAGTGATTTCAAGCAGAAATCAAATCAAAGATCAAGGAGATGTTCCTCATCCATGACTCTTAGTTTATATGCTAGCTTATGCTGACTATATAATTTTACACTGCTGTATGGTATTATTACTTTGAGTACAGTTTGTACTGAAATAGCACAAATGCTACCTGCTTTAACTTATTGGAGATTTACTAATTTTCATGTTTACATGTCAAATGAGAGAATAAATAGTCAGTATTATTTAATGAGAATATCCGAGGGACAAAGAATACAAATTCATATAAAAGAATAACTTGCAAATCATAAAAAGCTCTTAATTAAGCAAAGAGGAAGTTTTAATGGTAGTTTCATAATCCTAGTTTTAGTATAGATAAAATGAAAAAGTGAGTTTATTTGCCTATATTGAAAGTGTCAAGGTAGAAAATACCCTGAAACATGTCAACATGTTTGTGTGTTCAAATTGAGATAGTTCAGAATACAGCTTATACACAATACATAGAAAATGAAAATGATCCAGCAAAGTATTTTGAGTTCTTTCCCTTCCATAGGTTTTTTTTATTTTGAACTTCTTTTCATTTTTAATTTCTTGGGTTTATTTTTTTTCCCTACTTCCTTCCTCCTATGCTTTTATTCCCTCTTTCAATAATCATCTATTATGATAGATAGGGACAGAGTAATCCTGGTTATACATACAAATTGGGAAACAAAAGGCTGGAGAGCAGCCCTGCAGAAAGAGATCTAGGGGCTTGGCTTGATGGTAAAAAGACAAATCTTGCACAGCTCTCCTTCCAGTGAAGTCTCTAAACTTAAACAGCTGGGTCAGGCCACTAATGTGAACTTTACCATGTGCTGTAAATGTTCATTAGAAGTCAAATTCTGAGCATTCTTCCATATAATTTAAAATACTTTATACTCCTAATAATTCCAAATAATGCAATTTTCAAAATTGTTTAATTGTTTATTGTTAATACATATCTGAAAAGAAGAAAATTCTACCTTTTATCTAATTTACTTCAAGTCAACCATCTCACCAGTTTTCATTTCACCTTAATTCCCACCTCTGAATAGACATCTCCAGTTTGTGATTTTTTTTCCATAGGTAATTGATTTAATCAAATGTAGTCACTTAAATTTGCTAAAAAACCCCACAAAACAAAATAAACAAAAAAAACCACATGCCACACAACTGGAAATGAACTTGCAGTGACCAGAGAATATTTTGCATCAAGATCAATATACTGGCTCAAGCCAAGTTGAATCAAATTGAGAATATCAGTAAAAGGTTTTGAACCTGTGTAGCTAAACTCAGTTTCAAATCATACTTGAAGTTAAAATGAGACAATTCTGAGTTTAGACAAGGCCCCAGGTGGTATAATTATATTAAAAATTACAACCAAGATCTCTAAAGTTTTGCTATAAACTAGATGTAACATTCCTTATATTTCTGAACATTAAAACCA
>NW_026087325.1:0-5942 GCF_022539395.1 Myiozetetes cayanensis | reverse complement strand
GGGATCCTGGGATCCCGGGGGTCCCGCTCACCCGTCCCAGCGGATGAATTTGCTGCCCCGCACGAGCATCTCAGGCACCCGCGGCGGCTCCAGCGGGAGCAGGGCCGGCACCGGCACCGGGGCCGCCATCGCCGAGCGCCCACGCGGGCGGGGCCAGCGCGGCAGGGGCGGGGGCCAGCGCGGGAGGGGCGGGGCACAAGGGAATGTGGGCGGGGCCAAAAGAGCAGGGGGCAGGCCGCCGGCGCCGTTCAGGAATGGGGCGGGGCCAAAGGGATCGGGGGCAGGGGCCTCTGGAAAGGGGCGGGGCCAGGAGAGGGATCGGAGCTCCTGGCGCTAAAAAGGACAGGGCAGGGCCAAACTGGAGGGGCAGGGCCAAACCGAGGGCGGGGCTGATGAAAATGGGCGGGGCGGGGAGGAGCCACTGAGGGGTGGAGCCTCGTGGGGCGGGGCTAAGAAAAGGGCGTGGCACAAGAAGGAGGTCGCGATTTTGGGGGGTCCGGGCAAGGTGGGGGCTGCGGGGGCTGTTCTGGGGTGGGGCGTGGTCAACGCGAGGGGCGTGGCTGAACGAAAGGGGGCGGGGTTTGTGGCTGAAAGTGTGGGGTGTCAGCAGAGGGCGTGGCTTTTGGTGGGCGTGTCCGTATGGGATGGGCGTTTCCTCTGTGGTGGGCGTGTCCCTTTTATGGTGGGCGTGTCGCTGTGTGAGGTGGGTGTGTCCCGGTTTAGTGGGCGTGTCCCGGTGTGGGATGGGCGTGTCCCGGTTTAGTGGGCGTGTCCCGGTTTGGTGGGCGTATCCCGGTGTTAGGTGGGCGTGTCCCGGTGTGGGGTCGGTGTGTCCGGTGTGGGATGGGCGTGTCCCGGTTTAGTGGGCGTGTCCGGTGGGCGTGTCCCGGCTGGAGTGGGCGTGTCCCGGTTGAGTGGGCGTGTCCGGTGGGCGTGTCCCGGTGTCCGGTGGTCGTGTCCCCGCTCGGTGGGCGTGTCCCGGTTGAGTGGGCGTGTCCGGTGGGCGTGTCCCGGTGTCCGGTGGGCGTGTCCCCGTTCGGTGGGCGTGTCCCGGTGCCCGGTGGGCGTGTCCCTGCTCACAAAGGGCCCCTGCGCTGGCGGAAGGAGCCCTGGGGGCGTGGCCGTGGCGGGGAGGGGCGTGGCCGCTTCCTCTCGGTGGTCGCGGCCATGGCGGAGCTCGCGCGGAGGGCCCGGCCCCCCTCGGGCCCCCTCGGGCCCCCATCCCCGGGGACCCCCGGCCCCGGCAGCGCCCCGGGGACCCCGGGCGGGCCCCTGTCTGCTTCTGCCCCCGCGGCCGGGGGCGGGGACGAGGGGCCGGGCCGGGGCCGCGGGAAGGTCACGGTGCGCTACGACCGAAGGGAGCTCCGCAAGCGCCTCCACCTCGAGGAGTGGATCCTGCGGCAGCTCACGGCGTCTACGACTGCCCGGTAACCGGGGGACACCGGGGGATAGGGGGACAGGGGAGGGTTAAAGGCAGCTCACGGCGCTCTACGACTGCCCGGTACCCACCGGGAGACAGGGGGACAGGGTGGGGGGACAGGGGGTTAAAGGGGCTCATGGAGCTCTACGACTGCCCGGTAACCGGGGGCAGGGGGGCACCGGGGGTCAGGGAGGGGATAGGGAGGGGGTACAGGGGCTCACGGCGCTCTACGACTGCCCGGTACCCACCGGGGGACAGGGGGCATCAGGGAGGGGGGACAGGGGGCACTGGGGGGTACAGGGGCTCTACGGAGCTCTACGACTGCCCGGTAACCGGGGGCATTGGGGAGGGGGTACAGGGGGTCATGCGGAGCTCTACGACTGCCCGGTAACCGGGGGACACCGGGGGGACAGGGGGCACGGGGGGCACTGGGGAGGGGGACAGGCAGCTCACGGCGCTCTACGACTGCCTGGTACCGGGGGATAGGGGGACAGGGGCTCATGGAGCTCTACGAGTGCCAGGTACCCACCGGGGACAGGGGGGACAGGGGGACAGAGGGGTACCGGGGGGACAGGGTGGGGACAGGGGGTACAGGGAGCTCACGGCGCTCTACGACTGCCCGGTACCCGGGGGCATCAGGATGGGGGACAGGGGGGTACAGGGGCTCATGGAGCTCTACGACTGCCTGGTACCGGGGAGGGACAGGGTGGGGGGACAGGGACCCCCGGGATCGGGGACAGGGACCCCACTCGGGATCGGGGCAGGGACCTCCCGGGATCGGGGACACCCCCAGGGACCCCCTGGGAACACCAGGACAGGGACCCCCACTCGGGATCGGGGACACCCCCAGGGACCCCCCTTTGGGATCGGGACAGGGACCCCCAGCCCGGAAACCCCCAGGGACCCCTGGGATCGGGGACACCCCCAGGGACCCCTGAGATCTGAAACAGGGACCCCGGGATCAGCACTGAGACCCCCCCTCGGGATCGGGGCAGGGATTGGGACAGGGACCCCCTGGGACCCCCCTCGGGTCGGTACCGGGACCCCCCCTCCCACCTCTGGGACCCCCTCAGGATCCCTCCCAGACCCCCCTCCCAGACCCTCCGCCCTGCCCTCCCAAATTGGGCATCAGGACCCCCCTCAATCTCCAGGACCCCCAAAATTCCCCAGGATCTCCCCCACCCAAAGTCCCTCCAAGTTTTGGGATCCCCCCAAAACCTCCAGGACTCCCCAAAACCCCCCATGACCTCCCCCAAACCCCCAATCCTGGGACCCTCCCCCCAAAACCCCCAGCACCTCCCAGACCCCCAAAAACCTTCTGGGCCCCCAAAAATCTCCTTGTTGGGCCCCCACTCTCGGGGTGCCCTTCCACAGTGCTTTGGGGGAGGGGTGGCAGAGGCGCTGGGGGATTTTTGGGTGTCCCCCCCTCTGATTTGGGGTCTCCCCTCCCCGAATTTGGGGCCCCCCAGGAGGAGGAGATCCCCGAGCTGGAGATCGACGTGGACGAACTGCTCGACATGGAGAGCGACCGGCGCCCGCAGCGCCCGGGTGCAGGTGCCCCAAAAACCCCAAAACCACCCCAAAACATCCCCAAAATCCCCTCCAAAGTCCTCCCCAAAACCACCCCAAAATCCCCCAAAACCTCCCCAAAATCGCCCCAAAATCCCCCAAAACCACCCCAAAAACCCCAAAACCACTCCAAAATCCCCTCAAAATCCTCCCCAAAACCCCCCTAAAATTCTTCCAAAACCCCCCCAAACCCACCCCAAAAATCACCTCCAAAACATCCCTAAAGTCCCCTCCAAAATCCTCCCAAAACCTCCCCCAAACCACCCCCAAAAGCCCCCAATAACATCCCAAAAGTCCCTCCAAACCCACCCCAAAATCCTCCCAAAAATCCCCCAAACCCACCCCAAAACCACCCCCAAAGCCTCCCCAAAATCCACCCCAAAACCCCCCAAAAATTCCTCCAAAACCTCCCCAAATCCCCCAAAAATCCCTCCAAAACCCCTCCAAAATCCACCCCAAATCCCCCCAAAATACCCTCCAAAACCCCCAAACCCACCCCAAAAATCACCCCCAAAACCCACCCCAAAATCCACCCAAAAACCCTCCCCAAATCCCCCAAGATCCTGCCCAAAACCAACCCCAAAAGCCCCCCAAAACATCCCAAAAATCCCCCCAAAATCCTCCCCAAAACCCCCCAAAATTCCTCCAAAACCCTCCCAAACCCACCCCAAAAATCACCCCCAAACCCACCCCAAAATCCACCCAAAAACCCTCCCAAAATCCCCCCAAAACTCTCCCCAAAATACCCCAAAACCCCCCAAAAATTCCTCCAAAACCCACCCCAAAGTCCCCCCAAACATCCCCAAAATCACCTCCAAAATCCCCCAAAATCCTCCCCAAAAGCCAACCCCAAAACCACCCCAAAATCCCCCCAAAACATCCCCAAAATCACCTCCAAAATCCTCCCCAACCCCCTCAAAATCCTCCCAAACCCAAAATCCTCCCCAAAACCCACCCCAAAATCCACCCCCAAAACATCCCAAAAATCCCCCCCAAAACCCTCCCAAAATTCTCCCCAAAATTCTCCCCAAAACCACCTCCAAAAGCTCCCCAAAAACATCCCAAAAATCCCTCCAAAACCCATCCCAAAATCCACCCCAAAAATCCCCTGAAAATCCTCCCCAAAATACCCCAAAACCCTCCCCAAAATCCTCCCAAAACCACTCCCAAACTCTCTCCAAAAATACCCCCTAAACCCACCCCAAAATCCACCCCAATCCCCCAAAATACCCCAAAACCCTCCCAAAGCCCCCAAACCCTCTCCAAAATCCCCCCATATCCCCCCAAATCCCCCAGACCCCCCAAAATCCCGGGGATCCCCAAAATCCGGGACCCCAAACCGGGCAGGAGCTCTGGGGGTGCTTCCAGGAGGGGTTTGGGAGTCTCAAATCCCTGACCCCTCATTTCCCCCAGGAGATCCTCGTTGACTGTTACAAACCCACAGAGGTGAGGGGGCTTTGGAGGTCTGGGAGGCTTTGGGGGTCTGGGGGCACCTGGGGGTCCTGGGTGCCCTTTTGGGGGAGGGGGACACTGGGGGCCCATTTTGGGGTGGGAGCTCCTGAGACCCCTTTTGGGTCTGGGGCACCTGGGGGTGCGAGGGGGGTCCTGGGTGCCCTTTGGGGGAGGGGACACTGGGGGCCCATTTTGGGGTGGGAGCTCCTGAGACCCCTTTTGGGGGTCTGGGGCACCTGGGGCTGCTTGGGGGCTCCTGGGGAGGGGGAGGCACCTGAGTCCCTCTGGGGGCCTGGGGACCCCTTTTGGGGAGTGGGGGGACACCTGGACCCCCTTTTTGGGGGCTGGGGACACCTGGACCCCAATTTTTTGGGGGGAAGAGGAGCTCCTAGGGGTGGTTTTTGGGGCTGGGGACACCTGGACCCCATTTTTGGGAGGGTGGGAAGGGGAGTTCCTGGGGCTGGGGACCCCTTTTGGGGGTGGGGGTTTTGGGGTCCCCTGACCCCCTTTGCCCCCCAGGCGTTCGTGTGGGGACCTGCTGGAGAAGATCCGGGGATGCAGAAACTCAACACCCCCAGAAGAAATGACCCTCTCCCCAAAATCTTGGGGATCCCCCCTCCCAATCCCAGCCCCTCCCCCCAAAATCCTGACCCCAAATCCTGGGGACCCCCAAATCCGGGGTCCCCCTGCAAAGATAATCAAACCCCTCCTCCCCCCACTGGTTTTGGGGGCTCCCAGGGGTTTTGGGGTCCCCTCTGTGGGGTTTTGTTTGGGGGAGGGAAAGAGGGTTCAGAGGGTTTTTTAGTTTTTTTAAAATGTTGGGGCGTTTTGGGGTTGTTTTTATATGAATTTAATAAAACTCAGCTTTGACATTTGGGGGATCCCCTCCTCATTTCCTCCCCCAAAATGGACCCTGGGGTGCCCCCAAACTCCCCACCACAGGACTCCTTTATTGAGCCCCCAAATTCGGGGACCCTCAAAAACCTCGGGTGGCCCCCTAGGTCCCACAAAAACGAGAGGGGCCTCCCTTGAAATGAGGGGGGGGGGAGGGGCTGGGGACCCCTTGGGTTGGGGGACCCCTGGGGGGTGTTTTGGGGGTGGGGGGTTGGGGGAGGTTTTGGGGGTTTGGGGGTTTTGGGGTCCCCCTAAAGCTCCGGGCGCCGCTCGATCTTCAGCAGCTCCACCTCGAAGATGAGCACGGCCCCCCCTGGGCAGGGGGGCACAGCCCAGAATCAGCCCAAAATCACCCCAAAATCAAACCCTGAACCCCAAAATCACCCCCAGCACCTCAAAATCAGCCCAAAATCAACCCCTGAACCCCAAAATCATCCCCTAAACCCCAAAATCTGCCCAAAATCACCCCCTGAACCCTAAAATCAGCCCCTGAACCCCAAAATCTGCCCAAAATCAACCCCTGAACCCCAAAATTACCTCCCTGAACCCCAAAATCAGCCCCTGCACCCCAAAATCAGCCCCAGCACCCTAAAATTATCTCTCTGCA
>NW_026087324.1:0-6054 GCF_022539395.1 Myiozetetes cayanensis | reverse complement strand
GGTGACTCCTGGTGACCCCAAATGACCTCAGGTAACCCCCCGGGTGACCCCTGGTGACCCTCCCGTGAACCCAAATGACCTCAGGTGACGCCCTCGGTGACCCCAGGTGACCCCAAATGACCTCAGGTAACCCCCCCGGTGACACTCGGTGACCCCCTTGGTGACCCCAAATGACCTCAGTTGACCCCCTCGGTGCCCCCAGGTGACCCCAAATGACCTCAGATAACCCCACCGGTGACCCCAGGTGACCCCCCTGTTTGACCCCAAAAGGCCACAAATAACCTCATGTACCCCCCCCGGTGACCCCAGGTGACCCCAAATGACTTCAGGTAACACCCCCGGTGACCACAAAGGGCACCCAATGACCTCAAGTAACCCCTCCCCAGTGACCTCAGGTGACGCCCCCGGTGACCCCAAATGACCTTAGGTAACCCCCCCGGTGACTCCTGGTGACCCCAAATGAGCTCAGGTAACCCCCCGGGTGACCCCTGGTGACCCTCCCGTGAACCCAAATGACCTCAGGTGACGCCCTCGGTGACCCCAGTTGACCCCAAATGACCTCAGATAACCCCTTCGGTGACCACAAAAGGTCCCAAATGACCTCAGGTAACCCCCCCGGTGACCACAAATGGACCCTATTCACCTCAGGTAACCCATCTGGCGACCCCAGGTTACCCCAAATGACCTCAGGAAACCCCCTTGGTTACCCCAGGTGACCCCAAATGGCCTCAGGTAACCCTTCCGATGATCCCAGGTGACCCCATTGGTGACCCCAAATGACGTCAGATGACCCCCTCGGTGACCCCCGGTTAACCCAAATGACCTCAGGTAACCCCCCCGGTGACGCCAGGTGACCTCAGATGACCTCAGGTAATTCCCAAGTTGACCCGAGGTGACCCCCCCGGTGACCAAAAATGACCTCAGGTAACCCCCCCGGTGACCACAAAAGGCCCCAAATCACCTCAGGAAACCCCCCAGGTGACCAAAAAAGGCCCCAAATAACCTCAGGTAACCCCCTTGGTGACCCCTGGTAATCCCCCCTGTTACCCCAAATTACCCCAGGTGACCACCTCGATGACCCCAGGTGACCCCAAATGACCTCAGGTAACCCCCGGTGACCCCAGGTGACCCCAAATGACTTCAGATAACCCACCCGATGACCACAAAAGGCACCCAATGACCACAGGTAACCACCCCGGTGACCTCAGGTGACCCCCCCGGTGACCCCAAATGACCTCAGGTAACCCCCCCGGTGACTCCTGGTGACCGCAAATGACCGCAGGTAACCCCCCCGGTGACGCCAGGTGACCCCAAATGACCTCAGGTAATTTCCAAGGTGACCCGAGGTGACCCCCCCGGTGACCCAAAATGACCTCAGGTAACCCCCCCGGTGACCACAAAAGGCCCCAAATCACCTCAGGAACCCCTCCATGTGACCAAAGAAGGCCCCAAATGACCCAGGTAACCCCCCCGGTGACCCCTGGTGACCCCCCCTGTGACCCCAAATGACCTCAGGTGACCCCCTCGGTGACCCCAGGTGACCCCAAATGACCTCAGGTAGCCCCACCGGTGACCCTAGGTGACCCCAAATGACCTCAGGTACCCCCCCCGGTGACCCCATGTGACCCCAAATGACTTCAGGCAACCCCCCCGGTGACCCCAGGTTACCCCAAATGACCTCAGGTAACGCCCCAGGTGACCCCAGGTGACCCAACCCGGTGACCCCAAATGACCTCAGGTAACCCCCTTGGTGACCCAAGGTGACCCCAAATGACCTCAGGTAACCCTTCTGGTGATCCCAGGTGACCCCATTGGTGACCCCAAATGACCTCATGTGACCCCCTCGGTGACCCCAGGTGACCCCAAATAACCTCAGGTAACCCTTCCGGTGATCCCAGGTGACCCCATTGGTGACCCCAAATGACCTCAGGTAACCCCCCCCGTGACCCCTGGTGACGCCCCCGGTGACTCCAAATGACCTCAGGTGACCCCCTCGGTGACCCCAGGTGACCACAAATGTCCTCAGGTAACACCCCGGTGACCCCCGGTTAACCCAAATGACCTCAGGTAAAACCTCGGTGACCACAAAACGACCCAAATGACCTCAGGTAACCCCCCCGGTTACGCCAGGTGACCTAAGATGACCTCAGGTAATTCCCAAGGTGACCCGAGGTGACCCTTCTGGTGACCAAAAATGACCTCAGGTAACCCCCCCGGTGACCACAAAAGACCCCAAATCACGTCAGGAAACCCCCCAGGTGACCAAAAAAGGCCCCAAATGACCTCAGGTAACCCCCCTTGGTGACCCCAGGTGACCCCCCCGGTGACCACAAATGACCTCAGGTGACCCCCTCGGTGACCCCAGGTGACCCCAAATGACCTCAGGTAACCCCCCCGGTGACCCCAGGTGACCCCCCTGTGTGACCCCAAAAGGAAACAAATAACCTCATGTACCCCACCCGGTGACCCCAGGTGACCCCAAATGACTTCAGGTAACCCCCCCGGTGACCACAAAAGGCACCCAATGACCTCAGGTAACCCCCCCGGTGACCTCAGGTGACCCGCCCGGTGACCCCAAATGACCTCAGGTAACCCCCCCGGTGACTTCTGGTGACCCCAAATGACCTCAGGTAACCCCCCGGGTGACCCCCGGTGACCCTCCCGTGACCCCAAATGACCTCAGGTGACGCCCTCGGTGACCTCAGGTGACCCCAAATGACCTCAGGTAACACCCCGGTGACCCCAGGTGACCCCAAACGACCTCAGGTAACACCCCCGGTGACCAAAAAAGGACCCAAATGACCTCAGGTAACCCCCCGGTGACTCCTGGTGACCCCAAATGACCTCAGGTAGTTCCCAAGGTGACCCGAGGTGACCCCCCCAGTGACCCAAAATGACCTCAGGTAACACCCCCGGTGACCACAAAAGGCCCCAAATCACCTCAGGAAACCCCCCAGGTGACCAAAACAGGCCCCAAATGACCTCAGGTGACCCCCTCGGTGACCCCAGGTGACCTCAAATGACCTAAGGAACCTCCCCCGGTGACCCCAGGTGACCCCAAATTACTTCAGGTAACCCCCCAGGTGACCACAAAAGGCACCCAATGACCTCAAGTAACCCCCCCGGTGACCTCAGGTGACCCTCCCGGTGACCCCAAATGACCTCACGTAACCCCCCCGGTGACTCCTGGTGACCCCAAATGACCTCAGGTAACCCCCCCTGTGACGCCAGGTGACCCCAAATGACCTCAGGTAATTCCCAAGGTGACCCGAGGTGACGCCCCCGGTGACCCAAAATGACCTCAAGTAACCCCCTTGGTGACCACAAAAGGCCCCAAATCACCTCAGGAAAGCCCCCAGGTGACCAAAAAAGGCCCCAAATGACCTCAGGTAACCCCCCCGGTGACTCCAGGTGACCCCAAATGACGTCAGGTAATTCCCAAAGTGACCCGAGGTCACCCCCCCGGTGACCCCAAATGACCTCAGGTAACCACCCCGGTGACCACAAAAGGCCCCAAATCACCTCAGGAAACCCCCCAGGTGACCAAAAAAAAGCCCCAAATGACCTCAGGTAACCCCCCCGGTGACCCCGGTGACCCCTCCGGTGACCCCAAATGACCTCAGGTGACCCCCTCGGTGACCCCTGGTGACGCCAAATGACCTCAGGTAACCCCCCCGGTGACCCCAGGTGACCCCAAATGACCTCAGGTACCCCCCTGGTGAACCCAGGTGACCCCAAATGACTTCAGGTAACCCCTCCAGTGACCACAAAAGGCACCGAATGACCTCAGGTGACCCCCCGGTGACCTCAGGTGACCCCCCCGGTGACCCCAAATGACATCAGGTAATTCCCAACGTGACCCAAGGTGACCCCCCGGTGACCCAAAATGACCTCAGGAAACCCCGCTTGTGACCACAAAAGGACCAAAATGACCTCAGGTAACCCCCCCAATGACTCCTGGTAACCCCAAATGACCTCAGGTAAACTCCCCTGTGACGCCGGGTTACCCCAAATGACCTCAGGTAATTCCCAAGGTGACCCGAGGTGACCCCCCCGGTGACCCCAAATGACCTCAGGTAACCCCCCCGGTGACCACAAAAGGCCCCAAATCACCTCAGGAAACCCCCAAATGACCAAAAAAGGCCCCAAATGACCTCCGGTAACCCCCTTGGTGACCCCTGGTGACCCCCCCGGTGACCCGAAATGACCTCAGGTGACCCCCTCGGTGACCCCAGGTGACCCCAAATGACCTCAGGTAACCCCCCCGGTGACCCCAGGTGACCCCACTGTGTGACCCCAAAAGGCCACAAATAACCTCATGTACCCCCACCGGTGACCCCCGGTGACCCCAAATGACCTCAGGTAACCCCCCCGGTGACTCCTGGTGACCCCAAATGACCTCAGGTAACCCCCCGGGTGACCCCTGGTGACCCTCCCGTGACCCCAAATGACCTCAGATGACGCCCTTGGTGACCCCAGGTGACCCCAAATGACCTCAGGTAACCCCCCCGGTGACCACAAATGGACCCAAATGACCTTAGGTAACCCATCTGGCGACCCCAGGTTACCCCAAATGACCTCAGGAAACCCCCTTGGTTACCCCAGGTGACCCCAAATGACCTCAGGTAACCCTTCCGGTGATCCCAGGTGACTCCCTTGGTGACCCCAAATGACCTCAGGTGACCCCCTCGGTGACGCCAGGTGACCCCAAATGACCTCAGGAACCTCCCCCGGTGACCCCAGGTGACCCCAAATGACTTCAGGTAACCCCCCAGGTGACCACAAAAGGCACCCAAATGACCTCACGTAACCCCCCCGGTGACTCCTGGTGACCCCAAATGACCTCAGGTAATTCCCAAGGTGACCCGAGGTGACGCCCCCGGTGACCCAAAATGACCTCAGGTAACCCCCTTGGTGACCACAAAAGGCCCCAAATCACCTCAGGAAACCCCCCAGGTGACCAAAAAAGGCCCCAAATGACCTCAGGTAACCCCACCGGTGACTCCAGGTGACCCCAAATGACGTCAGGTAATTCCCAAAGTGACCCGAGGTCACCCCCCCGGTGACCCAAAATGACCTCAGGTAACCCCCCGGTGACCACAAAAGGCCTCAAATCACCTCAGGAAACCCCCCAGGTGACCAAAAAAGGCCCCAAATGACCTCAGGTAACCCCCCCGGTGACCCCGGTGACCCCCCGGTGACCCCAAATGACCTCAGGTGACCCCCTCGGTGACCCCAGGTGACGCCAAATGACCTCAGGTAACCCCCCCGGTGACCCCAGGTGACCCCAAATGACCTCAGGTAACCCCCACGGTGAACCCAGGTGAACCCAAATGACTTCAGGTAACCCCTCCAGTGACCACAAAAGGCACCGAATGACCTCAGGTGACCCCCCCGGTGACCTCAGGTAACCCCCCTGGTGACCCCAAATGACATCAGGTAATTCCCAAGGTCACCCAAGGTGACCCCCCCGGTGACCCAAAATGATCTCAGGAAATCCCCCTTGTGACCACAAAAGGACCAAAATGACCTCAGGTAACCCCCCCGGTGACTCCTGGTGACCCCAAATGACCTCAGGCAAGCCCCCCGGTGACACCTGGTGACCCCAAATGACCTCAGGTAACCCCCCCGGTGACACCTGGTGACCCCAAATGACCTTAGGTAATTCCCAAGGTGACCCAAGGTGACCCCCCCGGTGACCCAAAATGACCTCAGGTAACCCCCCCGGTGACCACAAAAGACCCCAAATCACCTCAGGAAACCCCCCAGGTGACTAAAAAAGGCTTTAAATGACCAGAGGTAACCCCCTTGGTGACCCCTGGTGACCCCCCCTGTTACCCCAAATGACCTCAGGTGACGCCCTCGGTGACCCCAGGTGACCCCAAATGACCTCAGGTACCCCCCCCCGGTGACCCCAGGTGACCCCAAATGACTTCAGGTAACCCACCCGGTGACCACAAAAGGCACCCAATGACCTCAAGTAACCCCCCCGGTGACCTCAGGTGACCCCCCCGGTGACCCCAAATGACCTCAGATAAGCCCCTTGGTGACCCC
>NW_026087323.1:0-5920 GCF_022539395.1 Myiozetetes cayanensis | reverse complement strand
CAGCTCTCTTACCAAGGGTGACAGTCATTTAAGGTCACCGGATCTTAATGATTCCCCTCTTCCACTCCTAATGCCTACAAAACTGCCAGGGTGTCTTTCCTCCCCTGGAGCTACAAATATGCTGTTCTGTGTAGCAACGAAGGAAGCCCAAGCCCTTCCTAATTGGGTTCAAAACACTTCCCTTGCTGATGTGACCCCATTTAAATGAATCACAGAACATAAGACTGTTTGGGAATGAGACTTGGACACTGGGCTGGGGAGTACTAGATGTAATGTCACCCCTAACAGCGAGGGAGGGGACCTCAAATGAAGCAGCACAAGGCACTGGCTGGTCACATGCCAGTTGCTCCTGCTTGGAACAAGCAGAGGAGGGAGTAAGGAGGCTCAAGCAGCAGTAACCTTCAAAAGGCCCATGGAAATACCAATAGTTCCTCCTTCTGTGTGTGTCTTGGTGGGTTTTTTTCCTTCCTGGGTCCTAAGGGAAAAAAAATGATGCTATCTCCCTTCCCAAACAGCCCACTAAAAGAGTAAGGACCCACTAAGCCTTGATTCCAAGGCTTTTATCATCTTGGAGCAGGCTGGGGAGCTCAGTGTACCACACAAGTTTTCCTCCAGCCCTTTCCCTCCCACTCCTAGAAAGTATGCACCACCTCGTCATCCGAACGGGGTGGTCAGAGGGCTGAAACGCCCTTGGTGCATTGGGCAACTTTTCCAAGTTGTTTAACAATACTCCCTCTCCTCCTTGCTCAGAAGATAACTTGCAAGCTTTGAACAAAAAAATGTAAATGCTCAAGAGCAGAATCTGTTCATGGTCTGAAACGAAGATGCAGTGGAAGAGCTCCTGGGGCCCCTGGAAAGGAACAGTCAGAGGAAAGGATGGTTAGAGAGTATTTGGTGACATATTTACACGCCACAGCTTTAATGAAGAGGACTTCAGACTGTGGATAGAAATAATACAAATCAGAAATATTCACAGAATAATAGAATCAGCCGGGATGGAAAGGACCTCTGAGCGAAGATCGCTCACGCACCCCCACAGGAGTAGACTAACAGGGTGTGGCACAACAATTTCAAGGCATTTCAAGCCTGCAGGGCACAACCAGCTCCCTTTTCTTGTAGGTGAGTGTGCTTTTTAAAGCTAACAATGGTTTCCAGAAAAACAAAAACTGTTACTGCTGTTAATACTAGGAGTGTGTTTGCTCAGACACTCCCCTCGAAGAAGGATGCAGCCACCCAGATCTCTGGGTGTGCTGAGTGTCTGAGCCTGACGTTGGTACCGGAGGATGGTGTAGGAGGTAGCTGTGTACGATGCGAGCAGGTGAGTGATTTGCTGTGCCTTGTAGTAGAACTTAAGGAAGAGGTAGAGAGATTAAGGTGCATTAGGGAGAGTGAAAAAGAAATTGACTGGTGGAGTCAAACCCTTTTAAACCTAAGGAAGTCCAACAGGAGGCAGCGAAGCCCTGCCTCTCCTGCCATAAGACAGATGGAGCAGACCAAAATGATGGGGGGGAATGGAAACAGGTCCCTAATAGGAGAGGTAAAAGAATTCTTTCTAGACCCCCATCACCCCTCAGGGTGCCCTTGAAGAACAGATACGAGACTCTGGACCCAGACAGTCAGGTAGAGGACAGCCAAGATGATCCCTCTAGAGAGCCTCCTTGTTCGGCCCTGTCCAAAAGACGGATTACAACCACAGGTATAAAAAAAAAAAAGAAGGGTAGTTGTAGTCGGTGACTCCTTTTGAGGGAACTGAGGGCCCTATATGTCGCCCAGACCCATCCCAGAGAGAAGTATGCTGCCTTCCTGGGGCCAGGGTGAGGGATATTAGTAGGAGACTTCCTGAGTTAATTCAGCCCTCAGACTATTATCCTCTGGTGGTAGTCCAGGCTGGCAGTGAGGACATTATTCAAAGAAGTGCCAAGATAATTAAAAAAGACTTTAAAGCACTGGGTCCAGTCAGTTCAGGGGACAGGAGCACAGGTGATATTTGCCTCAGTTCCTGTACTATCTGGGATGGATGAGGAGTTAAATAAAGAGAGGAGTAAAAAGCCCAACTCCTCAACAGATGGCTAAAGAATTGGTGCCACCATCAAAATTTTAGTTTCTTTGACCATGGGGCAAACTCCATGGTACCTAGTTTCTTAAAATCAGATGGGATTCATCTTTCTAGGAAGAATAAGAGGACTGTAGCCCATAAGTTAGCGAGGCTGATTAGGAGGGCTTTAAACTAGGTTTGAAGGGGAAGGGGTTGAAACCGGGCTCTCCAGTGATCAGCCTAAGGATGGAAAGCCTGAGTTAAGAATTAAATCAACAGCCCACCTGAAGTGCATGTACACTAATGCACGCAGTATGGGCAACAAACAAGAAGGAGCTGGAGGCAATTGTGCAGCAGGAAGGCTATGATGTAGTCGCCATCACAGAAACATGGTGGGATGACTCGCATGTCTGGAGTGCTGCTATGGAAGGCTATAAGCTCTTCAGGAAGAACAGGCAGGGAGGAGAGGTGGAGGGGTGGCTTTATATGTTAGAGACTCTCTGGACCCTGTTGAACTTGAGGTCAGCAACAATAAGGTTGAGTGCCTGTGGATCAAAATCAGGGGAAGACCAACAAGACTGACATCATCATGGGTGTCTGTTACAGACCGCCCTACCAGGATGATGAAGGGGATGAATTATTCTACAAGCAGCTGGCGGATGTCTCAAAGTTGTCAGCCCTTGTCCTTGTGGGTGACTTTAACCTGCGGATATCTGCTGGGAGCTCAATACTGCCAGAGAAAGAGGCAGTCTAGGAATTTCCTGGAGTGTATAGAGGACAATTTCCTTCATCAACTGGTAAATGAACCTACCAGGGGTAAGGCCCCACTAGACTTGCTGTTTACAAACAGAGAGGAGCTGGTGGGAGATATATAGTGGTTGAAAGCCGCCCTAGGAAATAGTGATCATGAAATAATAGAATTTTCAATACTCAGAGATTCAAGGAGAAACAACAATAAAACCTCTGTGCTGGACTTCCGGAGGGCAGATTTTGACCTATTCAGAAGTCTAGTCCAGAGCATACCCTGGGGAAACAACCCTTGAAAACAAGGGGAGTCCAGGAGGGATGGACGTGCTTCAAACAGGAAGTTTTGAGTGCACAGGAACAGGCCATACCCGGTGTGCCGAAAGGCAAGCACGGCGAGGGGAAGACAACCAGCCTGGTTAAACAGGGGAGATTCTGAAGGAAATCAGGGATAAAAAGAGAGTTTATCGACTATGGAAGAGAGGGGAGCTGGCTACTTGAAGAATTCAGGAAGACAGCTAGATCATGCAGAAAGAAAATCAGGGGATACAAAAGCGCAATTTGAAGTTAAATTGGCCACTTCTGTTAGGGATAACAAAAGTCCTTCTATAAATACATTAATAACAAAAAGGAGGGGCAAAGAAAACCTCCATTCTTTGATGGACTCGGAGGGAAACATAGTTAATAGAGATGAGGAGAGGCTGAGGTACTTAACACCTACTTTGCCTCAGTTTTTACCAGTAAGACAGGTAGCCCTCAAGGCAACTGGCCTCTGGAGCTAGTAGACAGAGAGAGGAAACCAAATAGCCCCTGTATTCCAGGAGGAAATAGTTAGTGACTTACTGACCCACCTGGATCCTCACAAGTCTATGGGACCAGATGGGATCCATCCTAGGGTAATGAGGAGCTGGCAGAAGAGCTTGCCAAGCCGCTCTCCATTATCTTCCAACAGTCCTGGCTCACTGGGGAGGTCCACATGATTGGAAGTTGGCAAATATCACCCCAATCCATAAAAAAGGCTGCAAGGCTGACCCTGGTAACTACAGGCCTGTCAGCCTGACCTCGGTGCCTGGCAGAGTTATGGAACAGATCATCCTGTGTGCAATCACACAGCACCTACAAGATGGACAAGGAATCAGACCCAGCCAGCACGGGTTTAGGAGAGGCAGATCCTGCTTGACCAACCTGATCTCCTTTTACGATCAGGTGACTCACCTGGTGGACAAGGGGAAGGCTGTGGATGTGGTCTATCTGGACTTCAGCAAAGCCTTTGACACTGTCTCCCATAAGATACTCCTGGAAAAGCTGGCAGCCCATGGCTTGGACAGGGGCACTCTGTGCTGGGTTAGGAACTGGTTGGAGGGCCGGGCCCAAAGAGTGCTGGTGAGCAGGGCTGCATCCAGCTGGCAGCCGGTCACCAGTGGTGTCCCCAGGGATCAGTGCTGGGCCCAGTCCTGTTTAATATCTTTATCGATGACCTAGATGAGAGATTGAGTCCATCATCAGCAAATTTGCAGATGACACCAAGTTGGGAGGGAGTGTCAACCTACCAGAAGGCAGGAGGGCTCTGCAGAGGGACCTGGATAGACTGGAGAGTTGGGCTGACTCCAATGGGATGAAGTTCAACAAGGCCAAGTGCCGGGTCCTGCACTTTGGCCACAACAACCCCCTGCAGCGCTACAGGCTGGGGACAGAGTGGTTGGAGAGCAGCCAGGTGGAAAGGGACCTGGGGGTGCTGATTGACAGGAGGCTGAACATGAGCCAGCAGTGTGCCCAGGTGGCCAAGAAGGCCAATGGCATCCTGGCCTGCATCAAGAACAGTGTGGCCAGCAGGAGCAGGGAAGTGATCCTTCCCCTATAGTCAGTGCTGGTGAGACCACACCTTGAGTATTGTGTTCAGCTCTGGGCCCCTCAGTTCAGGAAGGATATTGAGGTGCTGGAGCGGGTCCAGAGAAGAGCAACCAGGCTGGTGAAGGGACTTGAGCACAAGTCCTATGAGGAGAGGCTGAGGGAGCTGGGATTGTTTAGTCTAGAGAAGAGAAGGCTTAGAGGTGACCTCATCACTCTCTTCAACTACCTGAAGGGAAGTTATAGCCAGGTGGGGGTTGGTCTCTTCTCCCAGGCAACCAACAACAGGACAAGGGGACATGGGCTCAAGCTCTGCCAGGGGAAGTTTAGGTTAGATGTTAGGAAGAAATTCTTTACAGAGAGGGTGATCAGGTATTGGAATGGCCTGCCCAGAGAGGTGGTGGATTCACCATCCCTGGAAGTTTTTAAAAAGAGATTGGACATGGCCCTTAGTGCCATGATATAGTAATTAGAGTTGGATCAGGGGTTGGACTTGATGATCTTGGAGGTCTTTTCCAACCCAATCTATTCTATGATTCTATGATCATCAAGTCCAACCCTTGATCCACTACAGCTGCGGTTACTAGACCATGGCACTAAGTGCCACATCCAGTCTCATCTTATTATGGAATGATCAGATTGTCAAATTCTAACCTTTTTTGCATAGTTCTGCACATTGAGAAATCTCAAAATACAGTGTTCTATTTCTACAGTATTCTAGAAACACCTGCAATTTCACATAGCAGATCCTTTTACTACTGGATAATCAGGTAAAAAACCCACTCATCTGAGAAGTGATTAATGATTTGAATCATCTGCTGGAATATCCCACTGACTACTGACCTAACATCAACAAATAAGAACTTCAGTTTTGTGGTTTTTTTTTTTTTTTTAAATCCTCCCATGCCAAATTCCAGATTTTACATTTGTTTTTATTCTCAAGGAGTCACACCTATCACCCAGACAACAGGTTTTAAGTACAGTGTTATATCTCAACTGCTTTCCAGGGTAGTTCTTAAACAGACTAACCTCCCTACAGCTGCTGCAGCTGCTGAGAGTGCTGAGTGACTGGGATGTTCCATTTGATAATGTACTGTCCTCTACAACAGAGTAATCTCCTTGGGTGTTTAAAAACTCTGGGATGGACCAGACTACCTCCCATCAAAGGCTGGTCACATAATTTGTGTCTCTCTGTAAGGTAATCTGAATGCACCTCAGAAAGTCCTTTTTACTTTAAAGAGGATTCCTTGTTTATATTATTGTCGATATTATTATAATTGCTTTTTCAATTAA
>NW_026087322.1:0-5933 GCF_022539395.1 Myiozetetes cayanensis | reverse complement strand
GCAGGAACTCAGAGTCACTGGTTCCAGGTGACAAATGGAATGTGGGATGTTTCTGTGAGAGCCCATAATGGGTGTGCTGGTTTCAGGGGGAGTCCAGTTAAATTTCTTCCCCATGGCCAGTGCAGGGCTGTGTTTTGGATTTGTGCTGAACATAGGGTTGATAATCACAGAGTCACAGCATATGCTGAGTTGGAAGGGACCCCCAAGGATCCTCCAGTCCAATCCTTAACCCTTGAAATGGTTCAGACTTGGTTCTTTGCCATATGCTGAGAACAAGACATTCCTCCCCTAAACCTTTTTTTTCTTTAAATAAAAGTAAGTTTTCCCCAGTTACATATAGACTCTCAGATAATAAAGTTTTTGTTCTACCCAAATGCATGAGACCCCTAAGTAAATAGGGTTTAAGTGAGAAAAAAAATTACTCTGTCAAAAAAATATCCTATTGAAAAGTAGTTAAGGATTTTAAAAGTGCACTCTTTTATATCTTGTTATTAATAAAACCAGGGGAATTGTGGGGTTTCGGATTACAGGATGGGTACTGGTAAGGCATGTAGGGAGTTGTAGTTCTTACTCTATCACACATGTGCAGTTAAATGATTGTGTATGACTGGCTAAGAAAGTCATTTGTTGTGACCTGTTACCATTTGAAACTACTTTTTAAGCTCTTGTCTCTTTCAACCAAGGATACTTTTTTACACACCACATTGGTGTCTCTCTGGTTCCTAGGACCCTTTATTTATTTTATTAATACTACTGCTACAGAACCTGGCCCTTTCCCCTGGGGAAGTTCTCAGGGCTCCCAAAGAGCCTGGAGGTCACTTTGCTGTCCCAGGGGATCCATGGTGACCTCCCAGAGGTCATCCTGAGCAATCTCCTGGAATCAAAGGCTCTGTGGGGACACTGCAGGGCCATGTGGAGTCCAGGGGCCATGGGGACACTGAGGAAACTCATGAAATGAAGTGGCCACTGTTACACTTCAGGGCCTCCTGGAACCTTCTCCCTTTGGAAACACAAAGGGATGTGTGGGAGGGTTTCACTGAGAACAGGAGGATTATGGAAAGGGACCTTTACACACCCAGATCTTGATGTGTCCACACATCTCTGCCTGGGTGTGGGTGTTGTTGCCTTAAGAGACCATGGAGGAAAAGACTCCAGGCCAATTTAGGTAGGAGATAAGATAAAGAGACCTGGTCCTTTAATGAGTCCTTAGGCCTAGGGGAATACATACCATGTGTGCCCCCCCCGACAGGGGTTCTATGATTTTATAATAAGGTCCATCCAATCCTAGGTTTATGCACTGTGAGTTCTGCCCCATTTTGCCCCCTGATACACCCCTTCAGGAATTGGGTTTGGTGCCTTTGGGGCCCCTTCTTCCTCATCTTCATCTTTTTCACAGCACACACAATCCTGGGAGTTCCTGAAGGGTTCTGCTTAGAAGGTCACTGTGTCTGGGTGATATCTTCTGGTCCAGGCCTTAGGGTGTTTTTCTACAATTCTACCTTGAAAAGAAGAAAAAAAATGGAGTTTAGAGGGATGGATATGGTATGGTTTGGTATGTGTAAATACTCTTTTAAGGGATATGATACAGCTACATTAAAATATATTCACTACACAACTAGTTCTAAAATCTACAAAAGTTAAAAAAAAAACCAAATTGTTGGGGAGCCCAGCTGGTTCTGGGCTCTCAGTAAACTGAGATACTGAAGATGGAACTTCTTACACCTGGCAGAGGGTTAACCACGGACAGTGGGGACTGTGACACAGTGGGTTTCCTGTGAGGAATGTCAACCTATGGTCTTAGGACATGTGGCTGTATGTCCAATCATGAGTTGTTATGATGTGGTAAACCAATGCTGTGTGTACATGTGTTACCCCAGAACTGTATAAAGGTAGCTGTACTGCTGCAATAAAAAAGATGCTGGTATCCTGAAACCCATGTCGCCTCCCTGCCTCGACCGCGACATATGGTGAACCCCCGACGTGATTGCGAAGGAAGATAGAAGAGAACTCGACGACAAGAAGCGAACGAAGAATCGCTCGGGCGGGATCTCGAGAAGCTGCTACCCGGAGGGATCAGACGGCCGCTGACCCCCCCGTTCCGCTTTCACCGCTTCTCAGCCCGAGAGATCGCATGCCGCTGAGCTGCCTTTTGCTGCTGCTGAGAACTTTCTCGCTGCTGCTGAGACTTTGTCACGGCCACGTAAGTTACTGAGCGGTCCGCTATCAACCCTCCTGCTGCGCTGCCCCGTTCTACCTCGGAGCGTTCGTAAATCTCGCTCCGCTCCCAGCCTTCCCGCAGAGCTGCCCCGCTCTCCCCCCTGGAGCATCTGTTGTCTCGCTCCGCGTTCCAGCTGCAGCCCTACGGAAACTGCGTGACTGTGTGCGCAACCTGCGTAGCCCCCGCTCCTGACATCCCAGCTCCGTGCAGGGCCTCAGCCCGCTCCGTGCCCGGTTCGCGTCCCTCCGCTATCCCCGGACGCCCCTGACTGTGCGTGGAGCAGCTGAGACTGCACCCCGAACGTGCCCTGACTCAGCAGTGCCGTTTGTTCCGAGCGACCCTGCCTTCGTTACTCTCGCAGCTGTGGGGCAGACAAATTCCTGTTTGCCGCACTCCCCCGCTTGGCTCGGACTCTTGCGAAATCTCGGTATCCTGGCAACCGGCGTTTATCAGCATTCGGCTGCCTAAAGCAGCATTCCAGCTACCGTTCAGCTTCGCTTTATTATTGCTCTGCTTGTAACTTACATTAGTACCTCCTGAAGCAATCTAGAAGGTTTTCACGTCCTGAACAAGGACGGAGAGAGACAGCTCCGAGAGAGCTGTTGGAGACAGGAACTCCGGTGTAGTTTTAAAAGCGACAAAAAAGTCACAGGGGGCCGGCCCAGATCTTTTGGAGACACCTGTCTAGAACAGGTGAACCACCGGAGTATAATAGGTTCCATGTTACCTAAAGAGGATGACTCTGTCGTCCCGAGTGGCAGTTAACTGCTAAAGAGAAATATGGAATCAAGCTAGGTGCCCTGCTCCTGCAAAAATGCTAATTTGGAGCAGAGATCACGGGTACCAGGACTTCTAAAGTTGCTTTCAGGGGAGTCATGGAATTATTAACTTCCTGACACCTGCTTTTTGAAGCACTGAAAGACTTTAAGAAGTCAAAAACTAAAAAAAAAAAAAAAAAAAAAAAAAAAAAAAAAAAAAAAAAAAAACAAAAAAAAAAAAAAAAAAAAAAAAGGGGGGGGGGGAGGATACCTGTCTGTTCAGCTAGCTTTTGAGGAGCAATATTCTTATCCTCCAACAGTCTGCTTTCTACCTGCCTGTGGCACACACACAAGCTGCATGGACAACTCATTGATGGACATTCAGCACTGAGAAGAAGGAGTACCATTCTTGTGGACTGATGAAAGAAGGACTGGTTAATTCTTTGCCTATGTGTGTAATTGTACTGTATTATTGATATTGCCATGTCACTAGTGCAAGGGCCCTGTATTAGCTGATGCTGGCAATTTTCTATAATACAAAAGAGGGGGAATTGTTGGGGAGCCCAGCTGGTTCTGGGCTCTCAGTAAACTGAGATACTGAAGATGGAACTTCTTACACCTGGCAGAGGGTTAACCACGGACAGTAGGACTGTGACACAGTGGGTTTCCTGTGAGGAATGTCAGCCTATTGTGTTAGGACATGTGGCTGTATGTCCAATCATGAGTTGTTACGACAGTGGTAAACCAATGCTGTGTGTACATGTGTCACCCCAGAACTGTATAAAGGTAACTACACTGTTGCAATAAAAAAGCTGCTGGTATCCTGAAACCCATGTCGCCTTCCCGCCTCGACCGCGACAGAGCCGTTGCACCATGTCCCCGTATTGTCACTGATGTCAGTGATGTCCCTGTGACATCACAGCTGTCCCTTTGTTGACAACAGTCTCCTGTGACGTCACTGGTCCCCAGTGATATCACCCATCTCCTTGTGACATCACCACTGTCTACTGTGATATCAATAATGATCCTGATGATGTCACTGGTGTCACTGTGATGTCAGCCCCGTTCTTTTTGAAGTCACTGAAGTCCCCTGTGATGTCACCAATGTCCCTGTGACATCACAGCTGTCCCTTTGTTGTCAGTAGTCCCTTGTGATGTCACTGGTCCCCAATGATGTCACTGCTGTCTCTGTGATGTCACCACTGTCCCCAGTAGTGGCACCTTGTCCTGGCTTGGAACACCGATGTCCCTGTGATGTCACCAGACTCTTCTGATGTCAGCGATGTCCCTGTGACATCACAGCTGTCCCTTTCTTGTCACCAGTCCCCTGGGATGTCACTGGTCCTCAATGATATCACCCATGTCTGTGTGATGTCACCACTGTCTTCTGTGATGTCACCAATGTCCCTGTGACATCTCGGCTTTCCCATTGCTGTAAGCAGTCCCCTGTGAAGTCACTGCTCTACAATGATGTCACTGCTGTCCCAGGGATATCACCACTGTCCCCAACAGTGTCACCATGTACCTGTGATGTGACCAATGTCGCTGTGATGTCTCCAGACCCTTTGATGTCACCGATGTCCCTGTGACATCACTGCTGTACCTCAGTTGTGTCTCTGATGTCACTGGTCCCCAATGATGTCCCTGCTGTCTCAGTGATGTCACCACTGTCCCCTGTGATGTCACCAATGTCCCCAATGATGTCACTGATGGCTCTATGATAACACCCCTGTACTAGTGAAGCCACCGATGTCCACTGTGATTTCAGCGGTCTCTCTGTGACATAGCAGCTGTCATTTGTTGTCACCAGTCTCCTGTGATATCACTGGTCCCCAGTGATGTCACCGATGTATCTGTGATGGCACCACTGTCCCCTGTGATGTCACCCATTTTTACGATGATGTCACTGGTGTCTCTGTGATGTCACCCCTGTCTTTGAGAAGTCACCAATGACCCCAGTGATGTCACTCACGTCTTTCTGATGTCACCACTTTCCCTTGTGATGTCACCAGTGACACCAATAATGTCACTGGTGTCTCTGTGATGTCACCCCTGGCCTTGTGAAGTCATCTATGTCCCCTGTGATGTCACAGATGTCCCCAATGATGTCCTGCTTTCCTTGTGATGTCAGCACTGTGCCAAGTCGTGTCACCATGTCCCTGTCATGTCACTGATGTCAGTGATGTCCCTGTGACATCACAGCTGTCCCTTTGTTGTCAACAGTCCCCTGTGATGTCAATGGTCCCCAATGATGCCACCGATGTCCCTGTGATGTCACCGCTAACCTCTGTGATGCCACCTGTGTCACCGATAATGCCACTGGTGTCTCTGTGATGTCACACATGTCTTTTTGATGTCACCATTGTCACCTGTCATGTAACAGATCTCCCTGTGACATCACAGCTGTCACTTTGTGGTCAGCAGTGCCCTCTGACATCACTGGTCTCCAATGATGTCACTTCTTTCTCTATGATGTCACCACTGTCCCCAGCAGTGCCACCATGTCCCTATGATGTCACTGATGTCCCTGTGATGTTACCAGACCCCTGTGATGTCACCGATGGCTTTGTGCCATCACGGCTGTCCCTTTGTTCTCAACACTCCCCTGGGATGTCACTGATCCCCAGTGATGTCACTGACTTTCCTCTGATGTCACCCCTGTCCCCTCTGATATCAACAATTTCCCTGACATTGTCACTGGTGTCACTGTGTTGTCACCCCTCTCCTTGTGAAGTCACTGAAGTCCCCTGTGATGTCACCAATGTCCCTGTGACATCACAGTTGTCCCTTTGTTGTCAGCAGTCCCCTGTGATATCACTGGTCCGCAATGATGTCACTTCTGTCTCTATGATGTCACCACTGTCCCTAGTGGTGTCACCATGTCCCCATGATGTCACCATTGTCCCTGTGATGTCACCAGACGCCTTTGATGTTAGCGATGTCCCTGTGAAATCACA
>NW_026087321.1:0-6100 GCF_022539395.1 Myiozetetes cayanensis | reverse complement strand
TGGGGGATTTGGGGAGGTTTGGGGGATTTGGGGGAGATTGGGGATTTGGGGTCATTCAAGGGAGGGTTTGGGGTGGTTTGGGAGGTTTGGGGGATTTGGGGGATTTGGGGAAGTTTGGGATCGGTTCGAGGGGATTTGGGGGGTTTGGGGGGTGGTTTGGGGGATTTGGGGTCATTAAAGGAGAGTTTGGGAGGTTTGGGGAGGTTTGGGGGATTTGGGGAGATTGGGGGCATTTGGGGCAGTTTGGGGGGATTTAGGGGGAGATTGGGGGCATTTGGGGGATTTTGGGGAGGTTTGGGGAAGTTTGGGGGATTTGGGGAGGGTTCGAGGGGATTTGGGGGCTTCAGGGGCGGTTTGGGGGATTTGGGGTCATTAAAGGGAGGGTTTGGGGTGGTTTGGGAGGTCTGGGGAGGTCTGGGGGATTTGGGGAGATTGGGGGATTTGGGGGAGATTGGGGATTTGGGGCAGTTTGGGGCGATTTAGGGGAGATTGGGGAATTTGGGGAGGTTTGGGGTGGTTTAGGGGAGGCTGGGGGTTTAGGGGAAATTTGGGGGCTTTGGGGTCATTAAAAAGGGTGGGTTTGGGGTGGTTTGGGGGATTTGGGGGAATTTTGGGGGTCTCTGGGGGTTCAGGGAGTGTCTGGGGTCGTTTTTGGGGTCCCTGACCAGGGGGTGTCTCTGGGGGTATTTTGGAGGTGTTTTGGGGGTCTCTGGGGTGCTTTGGGGTCGTTTTTGGGGTCCCTGACCCGAGGAGGTCTCTCGGGGTGTTTTTGGGGGTGTTTTTGGGGGTCGTTTTTGGGGTCCCTGACCCGGGGGGCGCCCCCCCCTCCCCACAGACAGAGCACAAGATGTCCATCGAGGAGGTTTGCAGGAAATACAACACCGACTGCGCCCAGGCTACATTTTGGGGGGTCCCAGGGGTTTTGGGGTCTCTCCGGGAGGGTTTTGGGGTCTGTGATTTTGGGGGTGCCCCCGACCCCCCTTTTTTTTGCCATGGAGGGACTCCCAGGGAGCTGTTTAGGGTCCCCCCCCAAAAAAAAAAAAACCAAAAAACGTGGTTTTGGGGCATTTTGAGGGATTTTGGGGCATTTCTGAAGGTTTTTTTTTTTTGGGGGAATTTCTCGGTGGTTTTTGGGGTCCCTCCGGGTGGGGTTTTTTTTGGGGGGAGCCTCCCATTTTCGGGATGGCCCCCCCAAAATCCCGCGTGTTTTATTTCACCCCCACCCCCGGGGCTCATTTGGGGCCATTTCGGCATTTCAAGCCCTTCTTGGTGGGATTTTTCTTTTTTTTTTTTGGGGGTCTCCACCGACCCCCCTGATTTATTTTTTTGGGGTGCAGGGTCTGACCCACAGCAAAGCGCAGGAGATCCTGGCCCGGGACGGCCCCAACGCGCTGACCCCCGCCCACGACCCCGAGTGGGTGAAGTTCTGCCGGCAGCTCTTCAGGGGCTCTCCATCCTGCTCTGGATCGGGGGCCATCCTCTGCTTCCTGGCCTACGGCATCCTGGCCGGCACCGAGGACGAGCCTCCAACGACAACGTCAGCCCGGCTTTTGGGGTTTCAGGGGGATTCGGGGTTTGGGGGCGTTTCAGGGGATTTGGGGCTGCGGAGTTAACGGGAGTTAAGGGGGAAAGGAGGGGTCGGTTTGGATGTAGGGGACAAAGGGGGTTTGGAGGGGAGTTGAGGGTCTAAGGGGCAGTTGAGGGTCTGGGGGTGTCGGTTTGGGGGTTTCTGGGGATTTGGAGGCGTTTCGGGGATTTGGGGCGTTTCTGGGGATTTGGGGCTGCAGGAGTTAACGGGAGTTAAGGGGAGTTAAGGGGAGTTAATGGGGGAAAGGAGGGGTCGGTTTGGATTTAGAGGGGATTTTGGAGGGCCGGGGTGTTAATTTGGGTCTGGGGATCGGTTTGGGGGCTTGGGGGTTTGGGGGTTTTGGGGATTTGGGGGGTTTTGGGGGGTTTCAGGGGATTTGGGGCTGCGGAGTTAACGGGAGTTAGAGGGGAAGGAGGGGTTGACTGGGATTTAGGGGGCAAAGGGGGTTTGGAGGGGAGTTGAGGGTCTGAAGGGCAGTTGAGGGTCTGGGGGTGTCGGTTTGGGGGTTTCAGGGGATTTGGGGGCGTTTCCGGGGGATTTGGGGCGTTTCGGGGATTTGGGGGCGTTTCATGGGATTTGGGGACGGGGAGTTAACGGGAGTTATTGGGAGTTAATGGGGGAAAGGAGGGGTCGGTTTGGATTTAGGGGGATTTTGGGGGCCGAGGGTGTTAATTTGGGTCTGGGGGATCAGTTTGGGGGTTTTGGAGGGGTTTGGGGGGTTTCAGGGGATTTGGGGGCGTTTCGGGGATTTGGGGGCTGCGGAGTTAACGGCAGTTAAGAGGGGAAGGGAGGGGTTGGTTGGGATTTAGGGGCAAAGGAGGGTTTGGAGAGGGAGTTGAGGGTCTGGGAGGGCAGTTGAGGGTCTGGGGTGTCGGTTTGGGGGTTTCAGGGGATTTAGGGGCGTTTCGGGGGATTTGGGGCTGCGGAGTTAACGGGAGTTTGGGACAGGGAGTTAATGGGAGTTAAGGGAGAAGGGAGGGGTGGGTCGGGATTTAGGGGGCAAAGGGGGTCTGGGGGCAGTTGAGGTCTGAGGGTTCTGGTTTGGGGGGTTTTAGGGAGTTCAGGGGGATTTGGGGGAATTTGGACTGCGGAGTTAACGGAGTCGTTAACGGGAGTTAAAGGGACAATGGGGAGTTAAAGGACAGTTGGGAGTTTTAATGGGACAATTGGGGAGTTTTAATGGGACAGTTGGGATTTCAGGGAGATTGAGAGGGTTAATTTGGGTCTGGAGGGTCGGTTTGGGGGGGTTGGGGGTTTTTGGGGTTTTAGGGGGTTTAGAGGATTTGGGGATGCAGAATTAAGGGGAGTTCGTGGGAGTTAAGGGGGAAGGGAGGTGGAGTCGGGATTTAGGGTGGGAAAGGGGGATTTTGGGGGCTGGGGGATCAATTTGGGTCTGGGGGGCAGCTGGGACCCCGAGGTGTCCGTTTTGGGGGCCAGGGGTGCCTGACCCCCAAATTTGCTGCTCAGAACGGGGGGGATTTCCCCCCTTCCCCCCTCAAAGCCGAAGGAACTGGAATCGCTCCGAGGGTTTTTTTGGGGTCCTGCTGCTTTTGGGGGTAATTTTTGGGGTCTGGACCCCAAAGTGAAGGCACCCCGTTTAGCTCCCCAGCTGTACCTGGGCATCGTCCTGGCCGCCGTCGTCATCATCACCGGCTGCTTCTCCTACTACCAGGAGGCCAAGAGCTCCAAGATCATGGAATCCTTCAAGAACATGGTGCCCCAGGTGACATTTTTGGGGGATTTTGGGGGATCTGGGGGCTGGGGTCGAAATTCGGGGCTCTGGAGTCGAGATTGGGGGTTTGGGGTCGGAATTCAGGGGTTTGGGGTCGAGATTTGGGGGTTTGGGGTGGAGATTCGGGGTCTGGAGTCGAGATTTGGGGTCTGGGGGCTTAAATCCACATTTAGGGCTGGTTTGGGGGGGTCCTAAAACCTGTTCTGGGGTTGGTTGGGGGCTGGTTTGGGGTCCTGCTCCATTTTTTGGGGGTCCTGCCCCATTTTTGGGGTCCTGGTCCATTTTTGGGGTGCCTTAGAACCTGTTTTGGGGCCGTTTTGGGGGCTCTTTTTGGGGCCATTCTGGGCAGTTTTTTGGGGCCGTTTTTGGGGCCGTTTTTGACCCGTTTTTCTTACTTTTTTTTTTTTTTTTTAACCATTTTTGGGCCAATTTTTTTTTTTTTTTTGGCCACTTTGGGGGCCATTTCGGGGCCATTTTGGGGGGGGCCGGTTTTGAACCATTTTTTTGGGGTCATTTTGGGGCCATTTTTGAGGCCGTTTTGGGACCATTTCTGACACCCCCAGCAAAACGCCCCAACACCAACAAAGGGTTGATTTTTTATTTCAGTGTACCCCGGGGTGTGGAGATTCCCAGGGGGTTTTGGGGTTTCTGGGTTGGTTTTGGGGTTCCCGGGGTCTCTCACCCCCAAACCCCACACGAATCCCCCCAAAATCCCCCCCCAGCAAGCCCTGGTGATCCGGGAGGGGGAGAAGATGCAAATCAACGCCGAGGACGTCGTCGTGGGGGACCTGGTGGAGGTCAAGGGGGGCGACCGAGTCCCCGCTGACCTGAGGATCATCTCGGCCCACGGGTGCAAGGTGGGACCCCCCGGACTGGGGACACCCCCAGATCCAGAGAGACCCCCAAAAATCCAGGGAGAGCCCCCCAGATCCAGAGAGACCCCCCCCAGATCCAGGGATCATCTCGGCCCACGGGTGCAAGGTGGGACCCCCCCGAGACTGGGGGACACCCCAAAAGATCCAGGGAGACCCCAAATATCCAGGGATACCCCTAAAAATCCAGGGAGACCCCTAAAAATCCAGGGATGACCCTAAAAATCCAGGGAGACCCCAAAAATCCAGAGATGACCCTAAAAATCCAGAGAAACCCCAAAGATCCAGGGAACCCCCCCCCAGATCCAGGGATCATCTCGGCCCATGGGTGCAAGGTGGGACCCCCCCGGAGCCTGGGGGCACCCCAAAAGATCCAGGGAGACCCCAAAAATCCAGGGATACCCCTAAAAATCCAGGGAGACCCCAAAAATCCAGAGAGACCCCCCCCCAGGTGGATAACTCGTCCCTGACCGGGGAGCTGGAGCCCCTCCAGTCCCCCCAAACCCCCCTAAAACCTCAAACCCTTCCCTGACCCCCCAAACCTCTCAGAGACCCCCCAAATTTCTTGGGGACCCCCAAATTTATCAGGGACCCCTAAAACCCCTCAGGACCCCCAGGTGGATAACTCGTCCCTGACCGGGGAGCTGGAGCCCCTCCAGTCCCCCCCAAACCCCCCCTAAAACCCCTCAAACCCTTCCCTGACCCCCCCAAACCTCTCAGGGACCCCCCAGATTTCTCGGGGACCCCCTAAATTTATCGGGGACCCCCTAAAACCTCCCCCCCAGGTGGATAACTCGTCCCTGACCGGGGAGTCGGAGCCCCAGACGCGCTCACCCGACTGCACCCACGACAACCCCCTGGAGACGCGGAACATCACCTTCTTCTCCACCAACTGCGTCGAGGGTGAGCCCAAAAACCCCAAAAATAACCCCAAAACACCCCAAAAACACCCAAAAACACCCCAAAATACCCCAAAAACACCCCAAAACCCCAGGAGGGGCAGGGCAGGAGGTTTGGGGGTCCCAAAGCAGCACCTTCTTCTCCACCAACTGCGTCGAGGGTGAGCACAAAAACCCCAAAAATAACCCCAAAAACACCCTAGAACACCCCCAAAATACCCCAAAACCAGCCAAAACCACCCCAAAATACCCAAAAACTCCCCAGAAAACCTGAAGGGGCAGGGGAGGAGGTTTGGGGGTCCCAAAGCAGCACCTTCTTCTCCACCAACTGTGTCGAGGGTGAGCCCAAAAAACCCCAAAATAACTCCAAAATACCCCAAAAAGCACCCCCAAAACCACCCCCAAAAACCCCTACTGACCCCTACTCCCATTTTCCCCTATTTTTACCATTCCCACCCCAACTTTTGGGGATTCCTCCCCTGTTTTTTGGGTGTTTCTGACCCGTTTTTGGGTGTTTCTGACCTGTTTTTGGGTGTCTCTGACCCATTTAAGGCACGGCACGAGGCGTGGTGATCGCCAAGGGGGACAGGACCGTGATGGGGGTCCCTCTTTGGGGCCATTTTGGGGCCCTTTCTGACCCCTATTCCCATTTCTCTGTATTTTCACCATTTTTGACCCATTTTTGGGTGTTTCTGACTCATTTTTGGGTGTTTCTTACCCAGTTTTGGGTGTTTCTGATCCATTTAAGGCACGGCACGTGGCGTGGTGATCGCCATGGGGGACAGGACCGTGATGGGGGTCCCTCTTTGGGGCTGTTTTGGGGCCGTTTTGGGGCTGTTTTTGATCCCTACTCCCGTTTTCCCCAATTTTTACCATTTTTGACCCGTTTTTGGGTGATTCTGACCCGTTTCTGTGCCGTTCCAGGCACGGCACGAGGCGTGGTGATCGCCACGGGGGACAGGACGGGGATGGGGGTCCCTCTTTGGGGCCGTTTTGGGGCCGTTTTGGG
>NW_026087320.1:0-6026 GCF_022539395.1 Myiozetetes cayanensis | reverse complement strand
CCACAGCCCTGAGGGGGAAAAAGGAGCTGATTTTGGGAAGGGATGAAGAATTTCAGCCCCAAAATTCCCATCACAGGTTGGAAAAGGGACCAAGAGGTCACTCAAACCTCCCCATCCTGAATCCTCATTTTCCCTGGCACTGGCACTGCCCTGAGGGGGAAAAAGGAGCTGATTTTTTGGGAGGGGGTGAAAAATTTCAACCCCAAATTTCCCCCCCTTCCTCCTCCTCCTCCTCAGGGAGCCAGCCCGGATTTTGGGGTGTCAGGATGGGGTAAAACACTTTAAGGAGGAGCCACCAACCCCCCAAAACTCTGCTTGTGGAATCCCAACCCCCCCGGAAAGGCGAGAAGGGGCGGGCAGGGAATCCTGAGGGATCCTGGGAGAGAAATCCTGAGGGGGGAAATCCTGGAATTCCCTTCCCCTCCCCCCTCCCCCAACCTTTGGGAGCCGCTCAATTCTGGTTCCAAAAACCACCAAAACAATCAGCACCCCCCTCGATTCTTCCCCCGCCCCTTCTGCTCTCCCAAAATCCCCCGGAAAGCCGAGGAATTCCTGGCTCGTCCCGCGCTGTCTGAGCTCTTGATCCCGGGTTTTTTTATCCCTCAAAACCCGACCCGGGTTGTCCAACAATCCATCCAACAATCCATCAATCCATCCACCCATCCAAGAGGATTTTTCCCTCCCTCCCTCTCCACGCGGCTCGGGGTTGATCCCACGGGAATGTGGGGTGGGGGAGGGGAGGGAGAGGGGATCAGCCAAAAAATATATAAAAAATCAGAGCAGGGAGGGGTTGGAAAAAAAAAGGGGGAGCAGGTGGTGGAAGGATGGAGATGGGAAGAGCCTTGGTGGGATCCTGAATTTCCTTCCCATCCCCAGATCCCAATCCCAGCCAGGTAGAACTTCTGGGATGTTCCCAGAGCTCCCCCTGATCCTGCAGGGAGCCCTGGTGGGATCCCAAACTCCTCTCCCATCCCCAGATCCCAATCCCAGCCAGAGAGGATTCCATCACCCAAGGAAGCTCCTGCAGGACCTGCAGGGAGCCCTGGTGGGATCCCAAACTCCTCTCCCATCCCCAGATCCCAATCCCAGCCAGGAGAGGATTCCATCACCCAAGGAAGCTCCTGCAGGACCTGCAGGGAGCCCTGGTGGGATCCCAAACTCCTCTCCCATCCCCAGATCCCAATCCCAGCCAGGAGAGGATTCCATCACCCAAGGAAGCTCCTCCTGGGTGGTTTGGACAAGGAGACACCTCAGGAAGGGCTGGAACCACCTGGCAGGACAAGGAATGGTGTCCTCATCCCTCCTGCTCCTCAGACACCTCCTGAGGATCTCCAGGGAAAAAAACAGCCCCAAGAATTTCTGGGATGTTCCCAGAGCTCCTCCTGAACCTGCAGGGAGCCCTGGTGGGATCCTGAACTTCCTTCCCATCCCCAGATCCCAATCCCAGCCAGGAGAGGATTCCATCACCCAAGGAAGCTCCTGCAGGACCTGCAGGGAGCCCTGGTGGGATCCCAAACTCCTCTCCCATCCCCAGATCCCAATCCCAGCCAGGAGAGGATTCCATCACCCAAGGAAGCTCCTGCAGGACCTGCAGGGAGCCTTGGTGGGATCCCAAACTCCTCTCCCATCCCCAGATCCCAATCCCAGCCAGGTAGAACTTCTGGGATGTTCCCAGAGCTCCTCCTGATCCTGCAGGGAGCCCTGGTGGGATCCTGAACTTCCTTCCCTTCCCCAGACCACAATCCCAGCCAGGAGAGGATTCCATCACCCAAGGAAGCTCCTGCAGGGAGCCCTGGTGGGATCCCAAACTTCCTTCCCATCAGCAGATCCCAATCCCAGCCAGGAGAGGATTCCATCACCCAAGGAAGCTCCTGCAGGACCTGCAGGGAGCCCTGGTGGGATCCCAAACCTCTCTCCCATCAGCAGATCCCAATCCCAGCCAGGAGAGGATTCCATCACCCAGGGAAGCTCCTGCAGGGAGCCCTGGTGGGATCCCAAAGTCCTCTCCCATCCCCAGATCCCAATCCCAGCCAGGAGAGGATTCCATCACCCAAGGAAGCTCCTGCAGGACCTGCAGGGAGCCCTGGTGGGATCCTGAACTCCTCTCCCATCAGCAGATCCCAATCCCAGCCAGGAGAGGATTCCATCACCCAAGGAAGCTCCTCCTGGATGGTTTGGACAAGGAGACACCTGAGGAAGGGCTGGAACCACCTGGCAGGACAAGGAGTGGTGTCCTCATCCCTCCTGCTCCTCAGACACCTCCTGATGATCTCCAGGTCAAAAAACAGCCCCAAAAACTTCTGGGATGTTCCCAGAGCTCCTCCTGAGCCTGCAGGGAGCCCTGGTGGGATCCTGAACTTCCTTCCCATCAGCAGATCCCAATCCCAGCCAGGAGAGGATTCCATCACCCAAGGAAGCTCCTGCAGGACCTGCAGGGAGCCCTGGTGGGATCCTGAACTTCCCTCCCATCCCCAGATCCCAATCCCAGCCAGGAGAGGATTCCATCACCCAAGGAAGCTCCTGCAGGACCTGCAGGGAGCCCTGGTGGGATCCCAAACTCCTCTCCCATCCCCAGATCCCAATCCCAGCCAGGCAGAGCAGGAATTTTTGGGGGGAGGAGGGAATTTCATCACCCAAGGAACAACACCGGCCCGTTGTCCAAACAAAAGGGTTACACAACAACCACCCCTCTCTAATCCCACCGGGAAAAAAATCCCGACATTCCCGGCAACCCAAACAGCCCCAAATGTGCCGAGGGCAGCAGAAGAATTAAAACAAAATGAAAAATAAAACAACAAACCCGGCGGGGCAGAGAGCCCGGAGGGGGGGAGGGAGGGAGGGACACGAATTCCAAGGATTATCCCACAGCTCCCCGCGGGGAGAGAGGAGGGGGGGAAACCAAAAAATAAAAGGTTTCCAGGGGTTTTCCAGGGGTTTTCCAGGGGTTTTCCAGGGGTTCCTCGAGACCCCACGTGGGTTGGGATCCCCCCTTTTCATCCCATCAATCCCATCCCATCAATCCCATCCCATCAATCCCATCAATCCCATCCCATCAATCCCATCAATCCCATCCCATCAATCCCATCCCATCCCAGGGTTTTCTCCGCTCCCGGCGGGGTTTTTTTTGGCCACGCGTGACCGTGGACCGACCCACGGGACGAGGAAATCTTTGCAGCGTCATCACCCGGCCCCGGGGACCCCTCGGGGGGGTGGGATCCCCCTTTTCATCCCATCAATCCCATCCCATCAATCCCATCAATCCCATCCCATCCCAGCGTTTTCTCCGCTCCCGGCGGGGTTTTTTTGGCCACGCGTGACCGTGGACCGACCCACGGCGCCAGGAAATCTTTGCAGCGTCATCGCCCGGCCCCGGGGACCCCTCGGGGGGTGGGATCCCCCCTTTTCATCCCATCAATCCCATCCCATCCCATCAATCCCATCCCATAAATCCCATCAATCCCATCCCAGCGTTTTCTCTGCTCCCAGCGGGGTTTTTTTTGGCCACGCGTGACCGTGGACCGACCCACGGCGCCAGGAAATCTTTGCAGCGTCATCGCCCGGCCCAGGGACCCTCGGGGAGTGGGGAGGAGGGAGGCATCGCCCACCCTCCCCCTCTCCTCCCCCCTTTCCTTCACCCCTGTTTTGTGTGGGGGGTTTTTTTGGGGTGGGTGAGTGGGAGCTTCGCCCACGCCCCGCGTGACTCTCCCGAAGCGCCCGTGGGAGGCAGCGCGGGTCAAACCAACCCCCACATATCCCAAAAAAATAAATCCCGGGATTCGTGGCCGGGAGCGGCGCCAGCGGCCCCGCAGCGCGGCGTGGGTTCGGAACCCAAAAACCCCCTAGCGCCACAATCCCTCCCCCCACCCCAAAACATCCCCTCCCCCACTCCAAAACATCCCTCCTCTCCCCACCCCAAAACATCCCTCCCCACCCCAAAAAGAGAAAACACCTCCAGATCGACAGCGCCGAGCCGCGCCCTCCCCACCCAAACACGCGTTCCTGTCGCGACAGCGGCCAGACGGGGAGGGGAGGAGGAGGACACGCCGGTAAAATCGCGATGGACCCCGCGCCTGTCGCGACAGGAGGGAGGGAGGGTGGACGCCCCTCCCCCCCCCCCGCTTTGTCTGGGGGTTGATGGGTGCGTCCCGTATCCCGATGGATATTCCTGTATCCCGATGGATATTCCTGTATCCCGATGGATACCCCCATATCCCGATGGATACCCCCATATCCTGATGGATACCCCCATATCCCGATGGATATTCCTGTATCCCGATGGATATTCCTGTATCCTGCTGGATACCCCCATATCCCGATGGATACCCCCATATCCCGATGGATACCCCATATCCTCGATGGATACTCCCCTATCCCGATGGATATTCCCTGTATCCCGATGGATACCCCCACATCCCGATGGATACACCCACATCCCGATGGATACCCCCATATCCCGATGGATACCCCCATATCCTGCTGGATACCTCCATATCCTGATGGATACCCCATATCCCGATGGATACCCCCCTATCCCGATGGATACCCCATATCCTGATGGATACCCCATATCCTGCTGGATACCTCCATATCCTGCTGGATACCCCCATATCCCGATGGATACCCCCATATCCTGATGGATACTCCCATATCCTGATGGATATTCCCATATCCCGATGGATACTCCCATATCCCGATGGATATTCCCCATATCCCGATGGATACCCCCATATCCCGATGGATACCCCATATCCCGATGGATACCCCCATATCCTGATGGATACCCCCATATCCCGATGGATATTCCCTGTATCCTGATGGATACTCCCATATCCCGATGGATACCCCCATATCCCGATGGATATTCCCCCTATCCCGATGGATATTCCCTGTATCCCGATGGATACTCCCTATATCCTGATGGATACCCCCCTATCCCGATGGATACTCCCCATATCCTGATGGATACCCCCATATCCTGATGGATACCCCCATATCCCGATGGATATTCCCTGTATCCTGATGGATACCCCCATATCCCAATGGATACCCCCATATCCCGATGGATACCCCCATATCCTGATGGATACCCCCATATCCTGATGGATACCCCCATATCCCGATGGATACCCCATATCCCGATGGATACCCCCATATCCTGATGGATACCCCCACATCCCGATGGATACCCCCATATCCCGATGGATACCCTCTATATCCCGATGGATACCCCCATATCCTGATGGATACCCCTATATCCCGATGGATACCTCCATATCCGATGGATACCCCCATATCCCGATGGATTTGCCTCTCCCATCCCCTGGATTCTGCTCCCCACATCCCACTGATTCTGATTCCCACATCCCCCTGGATTCTGCTCCCCACATCCCCCTGGATTCTGCTCCCCACATCCCACTGGATTCTGCTCCCCACATCCCACTGGATTCTGCTCCCCACATCCCTCTGGATTCTGCTCCCAATAATCCCCCTGGATTCTGCTCCCCACATCCCCCTGGATTCTGCTCCCCACATCCCACTGGATTCTGCTCCCCACATCCCACTGGATTCTGCTCCCCACATCCCACTGGATTCTGCTCCCCACATCCCACTGGATTCTGCTCCCCACATCCCACTGGATTCTGCTCCCCACATCCCACTGGATTCTGCTCCCCACATCCCACTGGATTCTGCTCCCCACATCCCACTGGATTCTGCTCCCCACATCCCACTGGATTCTCCTCCCCACATCCCCCTGGATTCTGCTCCCCACATCCCCCTGGATTCTGCTCCCCACATCCCACTGGATTCTCCTCCCCACATCCCCCTGGATGCTCTCCCCACATCCCACTGGATTCTGCTCCCACATCCCACTGGATTCTGCTCCCCACATCCCACTGGATTCTGTTCCCACATCCCACTGGATTCTGCTCCCCACATCCCACTGGATTCTGCTCCCCACATCCCGCTGGATTTTCCCCCATATCCCGCTGGATTCTGCTCCCCACATCCCACTGATTCTGCTCCCA
>NW_026087319.1:0-6050 GCF_022539395.1 Myiozetetes cayanensis | reverse complement strand
CCCCAGGACCCCAAATAAACCTCCCCAGGGACCCCAAAATACCCTGGGAACCACAAATAACCCCGAGGAATCACAAATAACCCCTGGGACCCCCAGATAAACCTCCCCAGGGACCCCAAAATACCCTGGGAACCACAAATAAACCCCCAGGAATCACAAATAACCCCCCAGGAACCCCAAATAACCCCCTGGGACCCCCAAATAACCTCTTTGGGACCCCCAAATAACCCCCTGGGAACCACAAATAAACCCCTGGGAACCACAAATAAACCCCCAGGAATCACAAATAACCCCCCAAGAATCACAAATAACTCCCTGGGACCCCCAAATAAACCTCCCTCCCAGGGGACCCTCCAAAGTATCCTGGGAACCACAAATAACCCCCAGGAATCACAAATAACCCCCCAGGAATCACAAATAAACTCCTCTGGGACCCCCAAATAAACCTCCCCAGGGACCCCAAAATACCCTGGGAACCACAAATAAACCTCCCCAGGAACCCCAAAATATCCTGGGAACCACAAATAACCCCCAGGAATCACAAATAACCCCCCAGGAACCCCAAATAAACTCCTCTGGGACCCCCAAATAAACCTCCCCAGGAACCCCAAAATATCCTGGGAACCACAAATAAACTCCCAGGAATCACAAATAACTCCCCAGGACCCCCAAACCACCCCCCCAGGAACCCCAAATAACCTCTTTGGGACCCCCAAATAACCTCTTTGGGACCCCCAAATAAACCCCTGGGAACCCCAAATAAACCCCCCAGGACCCCCAAACCACCCCTGCCCACCCTCCAGTCACAATTCTGGGACCCCTCAGTGCCCCCCCAGGACCCCAAACACCCCCTCCCTTTCCCCTCAACCTCCTCCAGGACCCCCAAACACCCCCAGTCCCCTCCCAAATCCCCCTAGGGACCCCCAAATCCCCCCAGACCCCCCAGTCCCCCCTGTTCCTCTCACCGGGCAGCAGGGGCTGCACCTGAGCCCCCAAATCACCCCCTAGGACCCCCAAATCCCCCTCAAATCCCCCCAAATCCCCCCAGGACTCCCCAACTCCCCAGACCCCCAGACCCTCCCATCCCCACTCACCGGGCAGCAGGGGCTGCACCTGAGCTCCCCCAATCCCTCCCCAGGACCCCAAATCCCCTCAAATCCCCCCAAATCCCCCCAGGACCCCCACTCCCCTCAAATCCCCCCAATCCCCCAAATCCCCCTCGCCCAGACCCCCCAACCCCCATCCCCACTCACCGGGCAGCAGGGGCTGCACCTGAGCCCCCAATCCCTCCCAGGACCCCAAATCCCCCAAATCCCTCCCAAATCCTCCCCAAGACCCCCAATTCCCTCTCTCAATCCTCCAAACTCCCCCATCCCCACTCACCGGGCAGCAGGGGCTGCACGAGGCTCCCCGGGCCGAGGGCGGTGAACCCGAGCACGGGGGTTTCCTGAGCACGGGGAGGGCTGACGTAGGCGGGGGGCGCGGGGCAGGCGGCGGCGGGGAGGGGCGGGTGGACGTAGGTGATCCGGGCCGAGGGCAGCAG
Source organism: Myiozetetes cayanensis (assembly GCF_022539395.1). Lineage (NCBI taxonomy): Eukaryota > Metazoa > Chordata > Aves > Passeriformes > Tyrannidae > Myiozetetes > Myiozetetes cayanensis. Next base: position 4,507 of record NW_026087319.1, on the reverse strand, counting down.
CACCTTGGGGAGGGGCGGAGCCCTCGACCCCTCGGGCTGCCGGGGCACGAGCGGCACCGGGCTGAGCTGATGATCTGTGGGGACAGGGGGTCAGGGTCACTGGGGGTGGGGGTGTGGGGAGGGGTCCGTACCTTGCCCGGGCGGGCGCTGCCGGGGTCCCTGAAAGGCGTCAGGGAGGGGCCTGGGGGCCACTGGGACCAAACCTTCCCGAGCAGAGGGTGGGGGCGGCTGCCTACTGGGAGCCCTGGGCTGGGGGCACAGGGGGAGGGGGCACAGTCAGAGAGACCCCACAGAGACCCCCTGAACCCCACAGAGACCCCTGACCCCACAGATACCCCTGACCCCACAGAGAGCCCTGAACCCACAGAGACCTCCTGGACCCCACAGTGACCCCCTGACCCCACAGAGACCCCCAACCCCAGAAAGACCCCTGAGCCCACAGAGAACCCCCTGAACCCACAGAAACCACTCTGAACCAACAGGGATGCCCTCAACCCCACAGAGATCCTCTGACCCCAAAGAGACCTCCCTGACCCCATAAACCATCCCCCAAACTCACAAACCCCCGATCCCCACAGAGATCCCTCTGACCCCACAAACCCCTCCAACCCCACAGAGACCCCACAAACCCCTCCTGACCCCACAAACCCCTGATCCCAGAGAAACCCCCAACCTCACACAGACCCTCCCCACTCCCACAGACTCCCCACCCCCCGTACTTTGGGGCTCCGCTCGGGTCGACCCCCAGGTGGGGAGGGGCTTTCCGTTCTGGGGCGGGGGAGGCGAAGTGCAGGGGGCGGGGCCGGGCGGGGGCTGCGCGTGGGGGCCCTGGGGCTCCCTGGGGGTTCTGGGGTGCCTCTTGGGGGTGGGGAGGGGCAGGGTGGGCAGGGATGTACCTGCACCTGCGTGATGCCGAGGGGGAGGGGCCTGTTGGGGGCTGCCCTCGCCTCCTCCCCGCCCCCCAGCCACCGCCCTCCTCGCCCGGGCCCCCCGCGGGGGCGGCGCCAGGAGCTGCACGGGGTGGGGGTGGGGCAGCAGCGCCACCGAGGGGGGGTCCTGCCCCCGCCCCCCAGCCGGCGCCGCAGCCCCCCAGGACCAGGTTGGCCATGACCCTCCCCTCGAGCCCTCAGCGGCCCCCGGGTGGGGGGGAGGGCTTGGGCTGGGGGCCTGGCGCTGGAGGGAGGAGGAGGGGGAGGGGGCCCGGGTGCAGCAGAGGGCTCCCGGGCCGCTCCTGCCTCCCTCCCAGCCCTCTCGGTGCTCTCGGCCCGGCTTGCGGCGGGGGGCGCGGGGGCCTCGAGCGTCTCGGGGGCCCCGGGGACCCCCTGCCTGTAGGGGGCTGAGCGCCTCGGGGCCCGGGGCGGTTCCAGCTTCAGGGGGGCAGGGGGCGCACCGGCGGGAACAACTCTCCGGGGCCTGGGGAGGGGAGGCGTTGGGGCTGCAAAGAGACTCCCCAAACCCCCAACCCCAAACACAGCCCCAGAGACACCCATCCCAAACACACCCTCACAGCCCCCACGCACAGAGACTCCCAAAAACACCCCCAAGAGCCCTCACCCCCAACCCCAGAGACCCTCCCCACCCCGAGATCCTCAGACACAGAGACCCCTCAGACCCTGCACCCCTTAACCCCCCAACCCCCATCTCAACCTCCCACCTATGACCCCATTGCCCTGCAAATCCTCCCAGCCCCCCCAAATCCCACTCCTGTGACCTCCCATTCCCCTGCCCCCTCTGCCCCCTTATCCCCAAACCCCACTCCCCAGCCCACACCAAGCTTCCCCAAATCCTCCCCCAAACCCCCCCAGCCCCCACCTTGTCCCCGTCGGAGGCGGCGTGAGTCGGAGTCGCTCACTGCTCCTGCACTTGGAGGTCGATGTCGGGGGAGGGGCGGGGGAACCTGTCATCTGCTGGGGAGGGGGTCCCACGGTCACCGGGGGTCCTGGGGTGCCTGAGTGGGAGGGGCGGGGGTCTCACCGATGACGTCATCGTCGCCCCTCCTCCTCGCAGATGACCATGCGCTCCGCCGCTCGCCCTCCTCGCTCTGCGGGCCCCGCGGGGGGCGCGCGGCGAGGCGGCGGCGGCCCCTGCCCGGCCTGGGGACCCCACTACCTCGTCCTGACCGAGCGGAGTGGCCGCGTAGGGACCCCTCTTGGGACCCCCGAACGGGGCGGGCCCTGCGCACAGCTGGGAAAGAGGCAGAGGTGGAACGGGAGAGTCCCAAACTCCCCCAGAAACAGACCCAAAATCACCAAATCCCCCAGAAACAGACCCAAAATCACCAAACCCCCAAAACAGGCCCAAAATCACTAAAATAATTCCCCAGAAACAGACCCAAAACTCACCAAAACACCCCCAAAACCAGACCCAAAATCACCAAAACACCCCCAGAAACAGACCCAAAATCACCAAAACCCCCCCAAAAACAGCCCCAAAATCACCAAAACACCCCAAAAACAGACCCAAAATCACCAAAACACCCCAAAACCTCCACAAAAACAGACCCAAAAACCCAAAACCTCCATAAAAACAGACCCAAAATCACCAAAACACGCCAAAAAACACACCCAAAATCACCAAGACACCCCAAAAACAGCCCCAAAAACCCAAAACACCCCAAAAACAGCCGCAAAAACTGCAAACACCACCACAAAAGATCCGGAAACCCCCCCAGAAACAGACCCCAAATCACCAAAACACCCCCAAAAACAGACCCAAAATCACCAAAACACCCCAAAACCCCCCCAGAAACAGCCCCAAAATCACCAAAATCCCCCCAGAAACAGACCCAAAATCACCAAACACTCCTAAAACTAGACCCAAAATCACCAAAACACCCCAAAAACAGACCCAAAAACCCAAAACACCCCCAAAACAACCCAAAAAACCCCAAAACCTCCCCAAAAACAGCCCCAAAAACCCAAAACCTCCCCAAAACCAGCCCCAAAATCCCAAAACACCCCAAAACCTCCACAGAAACAGCCCCAAAAACCCCAAATCACCAAAACCTCCCCAAAAACAGCCCCAAATACCCAAAACCTCCATAAAAACAGACCCAAAATCACCAAAACACCCCAAAACCAGCCCCAAAAACAGCCCCAAAAACCCAAAACACCCCAAACCCTCCACAAAACGCCCCAAATCTCCACAATAGTCCCAAAACCTCCCCTAAAACTCTCCCCCAACCTCCCTCTCCTCTCAGACCTCCCAACTCCCCTCATGACCTCCCCCCAAAATCCACTCCAAAACATTCCCAAAACCTCCCCAACCCCTCAAATCCCCCAAGACCCCTCTAAAACCCCCTAAAGCCCCCCGGCCCCCACCTGGCTGAGCTCGTGCAGGGGGTCCCCTGGGGCCCCGCCCACTCCGCTGTGGGAGAAGGCGGGGCGGGGCGGAGGCTGGGCTGCCCTCCGCCGCTGGGCGCGGGCTGCTCCCCGGGACCTCGGGACCCCCTTGAGTCGTGGGGCCTGGCGGCGCCATGCGGGGGAGGGGAGGGGTCAGTGGGGGAGGGGGAGGGTTTGGGGTTATTTTGGGGGTTTTGGGGGTTCCAGGTCAGGAGGAGGGGGAGGAGCTTTTTGGGGTTATTTTGGGGGTTTTGGGGTTCCAGGCCAGGGAGGGGGGAGAGGGAGCTTTTGGGGTGCCAGAGCTGCGGGGGTGATGAGGGGATGATTTGGGGTTATTTTGGGGTTATTTGGGGCTATTTTGGGGTTCTGAGGCTGCCAGACCTGTGGGGGCGACGGGGGGAGGTTCTTAGGATTAGTTTGGGGTTATCTGGGGGGGTTTTAGAGTGCCAGAACTACACGGGTGACAGGGGGATGATTTAGGATTATTTTGGGGCTATCTGGGGTTATTTTGGGGTTCTGAAAGTGCCAGACCTGTGGGGGTGATGGGGGGAAGCTTTTAGGGTTATTTTAAGGTTATTTTGGGGTTATTTTGGGGGTTTTTAGGGGTGTCACACCTGTGGTGGTGATGGGGGGAGGTTCTTAGGGTTATTTTAGGGTTATTTTGGGGTTATTTTGGGTGTTTTTAGGGGTGCCACACCTGTGGTGGTGATGGGGGGAGGTTCTTAGGGTTATTTTAGGGTTATTTTAGGGAGTTTTAGGGGTACCACACCTGTGGTGGTGACGGGGGGAGGTTTCCAGGGTCATTTTAAGGTTATTTTAGAGTTATTTTGGGGCTATTTTGGGGGTTTTAGGGTACCACACCTGTGGTGGTGATGGGGGCCGCCTCGGACGCGCTGCGCTCCGGGCCTCTTTGGGGCTCCCCCGGCCCCTGGGCCCTCCCCGTCAGAGCTGGACTTTTAGTGTCCTTGTTGCACCATTTCAGTCCGGGTGGGCCTTGAAGTGAGCCTCCTTCACCTGGGGGAAACGGGGTCAGAGCCACCCAGAGCCAACCAGGACCCCAAAACACCCCCAGGACCCACCCCAGGACCACCAAAAATGTATCAGGATCTCCAAAATACCCCTAGGACCCCCAAACACCCCTAGGACCCACCCCAAGACCACCAAAA
>NW_026087318.1:0-5940 GCF_022539395.1 Myiozetetes cayanensis | reverse complement strand
CCACCAGTCCCCTGGGATGTCACTGGTGCCCATTGATATCACTCATATCTGTGTGATGTCACCACTGTCCCCTGTGGTGTCACCAATTTCCCCGATGATGTCACTGCTGTCTCTATAATGTCATCATTGTCCTTGTGAAGTCACCAATGTCCCAAATAATGTCATGGCTGTCCCTGTGATGTCACAACTATTCTTTTTTTTTTTCACTAGTCCCCTGTGATGTTGCTGGTCCCCAATTATGTCATTGATGTCCCTGTGATGTCACCAGTGTCACCGATGATGTCACTGGTGTCTCTGTGATGTCACCCTGGCCTTCTGCAGTCACAGATGTCCCCTGTGACATCACCCATGTCCCTGCAACATCACAGCTTCCCATTACTGTCACCAGTCTCCTGTGATGTCACAGGTCACTGTGGTTTCACTGCTTCCCCAATGACATCACCACCATCCCTTGTCACCAATGTCCCTGATGATGTCACTGGTGTGTGAAGTCACCAATGTCCCCTGTGATGTCAGCGATCTCCCTGTGACATCACGGCTGTCCCTTTGTTTTCACCAGTCTCCTGTGATGTCACTGGTCCTCAATGATGTAACTTCTGTCCCTGTGATGTCACCACTGTCCCCAGTGACTTCAGCAATGTCCCCAGTGGTGTCACTTGTGTCTCTATAGTGTCAACTCTGTGCTTCTGAAGTCACCGATGTCCCTGTGGCATCATGACTGTCCCTTCATTGTCAACAGTCCCATGCAATGTCTCTAGTCCCCAGTGATGTCCCTGATTTCCCTGTGATGTCACCACTGTCCCCTGTGATGTCACCCATGTCCCCAATGATGTCACTGGTGTCTCTGTGATGTCACCCTTGCCCTTGTGAAGTCACTGAAGTCCCCTGTGATGTCACCAATGTTCCTGTGACTTTGTTGTCAACAGTCCCCTGTGACATCACTGGTCCCCAATGATGTCACTGTTGTCTTTGTGATGTCACGACTGTAACCAATGGTGGCACCATGTCCCCGTGAGGTCACCGATGTCCCTGTGATGTCACCAGATGCCTTTGACTTCACCAATGTCCCTGTGACATCATGGCTGTCCCTTTGTTTTCATCAGTCCCCCATGATGTCACTGGTGTCTCTGTGATTTCATCCCTGTCCCTGTGATGTCATTGATGTCCCTGTGGCATCGCTGCTGTCCCTTTGTTTTCATCATTCCCCTGTAATTTCACTGTTCCCCAGTGATTTCACCAATGTCCCTGTGATGTCACCAGTGTTCCCTGTGATTTCCCAGATGATGTCACTGGTCTCTCTGTGATGTCACCCCTATCCTTGTGAAGTCACTGATGTCCCCTGTGATGCCACCGATGTCCCTATGACAACAGGGCGTAGCCTTTGTTCTCATTAGTCCCCTGTGATGTCACTGGTCCCCAGTGATATCACTGCGGTCCCTCTTATGCCACCACTGATGTCAGTGGTGGCACCTTGTCCCTGTGATTTCTCCAATGTCCCTGTGAGTTAACCAGTCCCCTGTGATGTCACCGTTGGCCCTTGTGTTGTCAGCAATGTCCCCGATAATATAAATGGTGTCCGTAATGTCACCCCTGTACTTGTGAAGTCACCTACATCCCATGTGATGTCACTGATGTCCCTGTGACATCACGGCTGTCCCTTTGTTGTCACCTGTCTGCAGTGACCTCATTGGTCCCCAGTGATGTCACTGCTGCCCCTATGATTCCACCACTGTGCCCACCGGTGGCATCATGTCCCTGTGATGTGACCGATGTCCCTGTGATGTCACCAGACCCCTGTGATTTCACCGATGTCCCTGTGACATCACAATTGTCCCTTTCTTGTGACCAGTCCCCTGTGATGTCACTGACCCCAATGATATCACTCATGTCCCCCTGATGTCACCACTGTCCCCTGTGATGTCAACAATGTCTCCGATGATGTCACTGGTGTCTCTGTCATGTCATCCTTGTGCTTGTGAAGTCATCCATGTCCCCTTTGATGTCATCCATATCCATGTGATGTCACTGCTTTGCCTTTGTTGTCAGCAGTCTCCTGTGATGTCACTGGTCCCCAGTGATGTCACCCATGTCACTGTGATGTCACCACTGTCCCCTGTGATGTCACCAATATCCTCGATGATGTAATTGTTGTCTCTGTGATTTCACCCCTACCCTTCTGAAGTCACCAATGTCCTATTTGATGTCACTGATTTCCCTGTGACATCACAGCTATCCTCTCATTGTCTCCAGTCCCCTGTGATGTCACTGGTCCCCAGTGACATCACCACTGTTTCTGTGATGTAACCACTGTCCCCTGTGATGTCACCCCTGTGATGTCAACAATGTCCCCAATCAAGTCACTGGTGTCTCTGTAATGCCAACCGCTCTCCCTGTTGAGTCACCGATGTCTCTGTGACATCAGGGTTGTCCCTTTGTTTTCAACACTCCCCTGTGATGTCTCTGGTGCCAGTGATGTCATCAACATCCCTGTGATGGTACCACTACCCCCTTGTGATGTCACCAGTGTCCTAGATGATGTCACTGGTGTCTCTGTGATGTCACCCGAGTTGTTGTGACGGCAGCGATGTCCCCTGAGACATCACGGCTGAACTTTGTTTTCAACAGTCCCCTGTGATGTCACTGTTCCCAAATGACATCACTACTTTCCCTGTGACATCACCACTGTCTTCTGTTATGTTGCCATTGTATCCGATGATGTCACTGGTGTCTCTGTGATGTTACCTCGGTCCCCTGCGACTTCACTGATGTCCCTGTGACATCACAGCTGTCCCTTTGTTGTCACCAGTACCTGTGATGTCACTGGTCCCCAATGATGTCACTGCTGTCCCTGTGATGTCACCATTGTGCCCAGCGGTGGCACCTTGTCCCCGTGATGTCATCAATATCCTTGTTATGTCACCAGACCCCTGTTATGTCACCCCTGTCCTTGTAAAATCATCGATGTCCCCTGTGTTGTCACTGATTTCCCTGTGATACCACACTTGTCCCTTTGTTTTCAAGAGTCCCCCCTGATGTCACTGGTACCCAGTGATGTCACCAATGTCCCTGTGATGTCACCTCTGTCCCCTGTGATGTCACCAATATCCCCAGTGCGGTCACTGATGTCTCTTTGATGTCAGCCATGTACTTGTGATGTCACTGATGTCCCAAGTGATGTCACTGATATCCCTGTGACATCACAGTTGTCTCTTTGTTTTCATCAATCTCCTGTGATGTCACTCGTCCCCAGTGATGTCATCAATGTCGCTTTCATAAGGGTTAGGGTTAGTGTTAGGCTTATGCATAGGCTTAGGTTTTAGGGTTAGGGTTGGGGATTAGAGTTAATGGTTTGGGTTAAGGTTAGGGTTAGGGGGTTAGAGTCTAGGGTTAGGCTTAAGTTTACATTTAGGTTCTAGGGTTAGGGTTAGGGGTTAGGAGTTAGGGGTTAGGGTTAGGTTAGGGTTCGGTTTTAGGTAACGTTTGGGTCAGAATAAAGGATAGGGTTAGGGTTAGTGTTAAGGGTTAGGGTTTAGGGTTAGTGTTTAGGATTAGGGTTTAGGATTAGGATTAGGATTAGGATTAGGGTTTAGGTAACTTTATAGTTAGAGTAAGGGATAGGGTTTCAATTAGGGTTAGGGTTAGGGTAAGAGTTAGTGTTGGATGAGGCAGAAACTTCACCTTTCTCTTCCCCTTCTTGGTGTGTGGGGCGAAAATCGCCCTTGTCAGGGAGCCCCTGCAGGTTTTGCTCCTCTGGTGATCCAACAGCGGCCCCTGCTGACCGGGATTGGAATTGCGCCAAAAAGTGAGGAGTACTGGACTGTTTCCTTTTTTTTTTGAGGGGGATTTTGGTACAGGATTATTTGGTTTGTTTTGTGTTCTTTCGCTGTTCTGCAAATGCACATATATCCTTTAATAAAGGGCTGTTATTTTTCCCTTCTCCACACTCCCTCTCCATACTTGGAGAGTCTTAATTTCAGATTTACAATTGCTTAGAAGGAGGAGTTTGGTCTTCCTCCTAACTCATTCTCCTTAGCCAAACCCTTGTGTTTCATTTAACTGAGAGAGGTGGAAATTCATGCTTTGTTTACAGCACAGAGATCTTCCAGGCTCTTCCCATTTGCCTCTGCCCCTCTCAGAGAACTTGTGTGGACACCTTCCCTACCTCCACCAGATGATTTCACAAAACTGGGAGCTGGAGTATTTCTTGGAGAAAGACCTGGGGGTGTTTTGAGACCTCTCCAAGCAAATGTTTCCTTCAGGAGAGCTAAAGCCAGGGCAGGGGGAGGAAGAGCAGAAATGCAGCTCCTCCAACAATGGCAGCGCCTCCAGGAATTTCCAAAACATGCCCACAGATCCTCCCAGAGGGGTGAAGAAGACATCAAAGTTTGACGTGAATACCCTGTTTGGGATAACTTAGGAGATGGCTGCATCCCCTCTCCCTTACCCAGAGGCTGGAGATGCTGCTGTCTGGGAGCAGGAGGTGCCTGTGTGGGGGTTCAGCACAGCTGGCTTGGGGCAAGTACAAGAAGCGTTTGGATGATACTCCCGGGTACATGGTGTGACTCTGGGGGATAGTCCAGTGAAGGCTCAGGAGTTGGACTCGATGATCCTTGTTGGTCCCTTCCAACTTGGAATATTGGGTGTGATTCTGTGAAGTTCCACAGGGTTGTGTGTGAGCAGAGAGCAGGGGCTGAGCAAAGCAGAGCAGGGCAATGGCAGCACAGCCCTTGAGCACTGCCCCAAGCGGGCTGAGCCCAAAGGGGAGCTGGGGGTGGGGTTGGTCCCACTCAGGTTAGGGGGCAGAGACACGGGGACAGCAGGGAGTGCAGGGTAGGGAGAGCATCAGAGGGAACTGACGGGCATGGGGATGTCTCCAGGCTGGGCTCTCCCAGTGCTCAGTGGCCCCATCTCTCCAGGATGAGGGTGCTGATGGGAGCGGACGACAAGAGGAGCAAGGTGAGGACACAGCACAGGATTCAGATCCAGAGGAGAATAGCTGACCCTGGAAGAAGGGGGGGTCACAATATGGACAAAACATATCCAGGAGGAAAGAAGAGTGGAAAGGGCTCACAAGTTATCACTTGCCTCTGACAGGGAATATTGTCTTAGTCGAGGGGTTGCTGTCTGTTAGAGAAATGTAAAGTTCATGATTCTTGGTGTCCTGTGCAGGGACCATCCCAGACACTAAACTCCTCCCCCAGCTCCCATCTTAATCCTTTACATGAATGTGGAACCAGCCAGCTCGTGCAAATCTACCCAACTGGCTGACATGGGCTCTTAGAAAACGAGAAGAGACCAGAGAAGGCATGATGGGGAGAGGAAGTAGTGAGCAGGATATGCCATTCCAGCCAAGTGAGATCCCAGCTGATGAACCTCCTCATGTGCTGGTGGTGGTAGCTGGGCAGCCTTGGTCCTGATGCTGAGGGTCACTGAGTGTGTGAGGAGGGAATCATTCGCCATTGGTGGCTGTGCCTGCCTGGGAGCTGGACCGGCTGCCTGGCAGGAGAAAGGCACAGGTCTCCGAGGTGCTGCACACACTGAGACACTGTGGGGATCCCAGATGCACCATCTGTCATCTGTGAGGATCAAGAAATGAATGTCCTGCCCAGTTTTGTCTCTGGAGAGAGCTCAGTCCCGTGCCCCTTCCACATTCCCAATACTGAGGATTTACTAGACAAGAATTTTCCCACTCATGTGGCTCCATCCCACATCTCCTTTTTCCCCTGTCTGACACCACCCCAAGCCCGGTTTTTGTGTGCTTTGTGGTTCCAGGTGGATGGCTCTGATGCCTAAAGCATTTCAGCACCTCCCAGGTGTTACACTCTGCCCTGAACCCATTGGGAAGTGTTGAAAATCACCCCTTTTGTTCAGAGTCCCATGAGGGCTGAAGGAAGCAATCATCCTCCTGCCTTCCCCAAAGCAGCTCTGCCCATCACTGCT
>NW_026087317.1:0-5984 GCF_022539395.1 Myiozetetes cayanensis | reverse complement strand
TTCAGAGTTTTTAATTTTAATTCAGATTTTTAATAAAAGTATTAACTAATCAATCAATATGAAATCCCATCCTCTTTCCCTAGCTCGTCTGGAGCAGAGAAGCACTATTCTCCTCTTCCCTCTGACTTTCTCTTCTCAATCTACTACATGCAATTCTTTCTTTCTCTATAGATTCTAACACTGTTCTTATCTTTTCCTTTTAAAGATTACAAAAGTATCTTCCCTCTTCCTAAACCATCAAAATTAAACTTGCAGACTTTTCTTTTCATTACAGCAGACATCGTTTCTTTAGCTCTCTCTCCCCCCTCCCTTTTCTTTTCTCAGTTTTCCACACTGTGGTCTCAATTTTGGCACGATTTTTGTTGTTAGATTTAAACGTGTTTTATGAGAAGCTTGATAACTTTTTCTTTTTTTTTTTTTTTTTTTTTTTTCCCGGGGATCCCGTCCCCATGGAATCAGAGGGCTTGCTTTTTTTCCTCTGTTCCATCTTCTAAGGTGCCTTGAAACATACACACACTCACTTGGTCTCGTATCAAGACCTCTCACACAGGCACACCTTAGGATCACCTCCCCAACCAAACGGATCACCAAAAAAGAAAACTCTATACTTACCCCTCCCTGGGGTCTTCGTTTGGTCTTCGTGCACAAAATTTAAGGGGTCTGCAGATTTTTTTTTGCTTTATTATCGAAATTTTATTAGGTTCATTGATCCAGGGTTTGGTGAGAACAACTTTCAGAACAGGGCTATCCGGAGATAGGGCGCCTCCCTTTTCTGCAGGAGTTCACACCAAAGCAAATTGGATTCCCGGCCAACGCACCAAAATTGTTATAAGTTAGTATAAGAATTTAGACAACTCAATTCCAATTAAACATTGATAAATTTATTAAGCAAGCGATAATAAAGCAAAACAGCGCTGGGTGGCCTGGAGGGCAAGTGCCCTGCCGAAGCACACACCGAAATGAAGTCAGTGTCTCTTTTTATACACGTTGGTGGTTCTTAAGTACATGTTAAGTGGTGTCTGGCATTGGCTTTTCGGATGTAAATTTGTTTGTTGCTTGAGTTTGGTGGCTGGGTAAGTGGTAGTCTGGTATTTGTCAGAGATGAAAAGGTGCAGTTCTTATCAGTTGTTTATTGACACTTGCTTGATTAGCAAGCTGTCTGTGAAACTCCTCTTGTTTAATTACAACAAAAAGTTTCTGACTCCTTCATACACATAAGATTTTATGAACAAAGTTAACCCTTCTATTACAGGGGGACCCCCCGACAGCCCGGGAGGGCAGGGGGTGAAGCGTTGAGAGGGTGAGCACAGAGGGGTGTGGGGGGCCGGGGATCCCCGGACCCTGAAACGAGGGGGCTCCTCAGCCCTTCTCTGGCGCTGCAGGGGCAGTGCCTTTGTGCAGAGGAGGAGGGAGGAGACTCCCAGCACAGCAGCACGGCCAGGGCCAAGGGCACTTGGTCCTTCCAGGTCTGCTTTTTCCAGCTCCACCCTCCCCTTTTGTCTCACCAGGTTCCAAAATGCTTCTGTGTTCCTTTTCTTCCTCCAAGTTCCAAAATGCTTCTGGATTCCTTTTGTTTCACCCGGTTCCAAAATGCCAAAAAGAACTGGGGAGACCTGAGAGCCAAAAAGAACCAGACAGACTTGAGGACCAAAAAGTATCAGACAGACCTGAAGGCCAAAAAGAACCGCGAAGACGTGAAGGCCAAAAAGAATTGGGTAGACATGAGGGCCAAAAAGAATCAGACAGACATGAGGGCCTATTAGTATGGTTTGTTCATGGTACTTTTTATTAGTTAAGCACCTTACAGAAAAAAGCTGGGACTCCCAAAGACACCTCCTTGCCGCCTTCTCCCACATGGGGGTGCCCAAGCAGGTAAAGACGGATCATGGACCCTCATCTGTGGCGAAGACCACACAAGACTTCTTTGCGCTGTGGGGAATCGAGCACCACATGGGTATTCTTTGCTCTCCAGCTGCTCAGAGCATTGTTGAAAGAGCCCATCGCACACTCCAGACCGTGTTGGAGAGACAACAAAAGTCTTGTGTCAGACTCACCCCGCAGGAATGGCTTCAAAAAGCCACCTCTGTGCTCAATTTTTTAAATTGGATGGGGAGAGATCAAACACTTTTCTCCCTCCAGACCTGTTGTTCCAACCCAAGCAAAAGTTCTCTATAAAGATCTTATAACAGGAAAATGGGTGGGGCCTTTTCTCCTCATAACTTGGAGGAGGGGCCACGCCTGTCTTTTCACAGATCAAGGTCCAAGATGGGTGCCATCAAAGGGAGTAAGACCATACCAGGAGCTGGACCTGCAGTCATCGTTATCACCCCAAACTTCATAAAATCAGTTCCCTATTCAAGGTATGCCATGCAGTGAGAACCACAAGGGACTCGAGGACCTCGGTGCACTTTGGAGACAAGGAGTGGTGGAATTGTTGGGGTTTGGCCCATGTGCAGCTAAAGTTGTGCATTGCCTTTGGTTTCCTTTCTTGGAGGTGATGAAGAGAATAAACCAGTGACTGCAGGAACCTCTGAACCAGCCAAAGGGACCTGGGACCTGCTTTTGGAAGGTGGATTTATAAGTGTATCAGGGATTGTTGATATTTTTTGGTCTGTGTTTGGCCCAGCCACCTGCAAAAGTTTTGTTCTTTGCCTGCCAAGTTCACTGATAAATGGGAGTTTCGTCCTTGGAGAGAGAGTTTCTTGTATAAACTGTTTGAATTGGTGCTCTGTGATTGGCTGGTTGTCTGTAGAGGACATTTGAAGGAGAAACTGAAGAGGAGAGGATGAAGTAAAACCCCTAGACCCAAATAGATCAGACCCCTCAAATGAAACAGCGCATGCGTGAGGGGAATTCCAAAGTATTCCCGCATGCGCTGAAGGGGTGCACTTATAGAACCAAGGGGGTGGACTGAGAACTTTGGGAGCTTTGCTTCACACGAAGAACCATTTGTCTCTAGCGGGGACGCCTGCACGTGTGAGCCATCACCCCTCCGAGGGACGCAGCTGCTGTAGGGGTTTCTATGATATCGGGAGTGAGTGAGATAACTTTCCTAGTGACCCCTGTGTGAGTCGGGTGTTTCATATTCTTATTGTTCTCTTTCTCTTGGATGCCCATTTCTTTTTTTTCCCCCCTGACCACCTTTGGCAATAAACATTGGGTTTTATTGTTGAGTTCACAGCAGTGTCTTGGTTTTCAATCTCAGCATCCTTTCGAACTCACCCTGTTACGGATGTCACTGGTCCCCAAAGATTTCTCTGCTATCCCTGTGATGTCACCACAGTCCCCAGTGATGTCACCAATGTTCCAATAATGTCACCACTATCCCCTGTGATGTCACCCATGTCTTCGATGATGTCATTGGTGTCTCTGTGGTGTCATCACTGTCCTCTGTGATGTCAGCAATGTCCCCAATGATGTCCTGCTGTCTCTGTGATGTCACCACTGTGCTGAGCTGTGGCACCAGGTCCCCATCATGTCACCGATGGCAGTGATGTCCCTGTGACATCACGACTGTCCCTTTGCTGTCAACAGTCCCCTGTGATGTCACTGGTCCCCAGTGATGTCACCCATCTCCCTGTGATGTCACCACTGTCCACTGTGATGTCAACAATGACCCTGATGATGTCACTGGTGTCACTGTGATGTCATCCCTGTCCTTGTGAAGTCACTGAAGTCCCCTGTGATGTCAACAATGTCCCTGTGACATCATGGCTTCCCATTATTGTCACCAGTCCCTTGTGATGTCACCCATGTCTCTGATGATGTCTCTGGTGTCTCTGTGATGTCACCCCTGTCATTGTGAAGTCACCAATGTCCCCTGTGATGTCAGCAATCTTCCTGTGACATCACGGCTTTCCTTTTTTTGTCACCAGTCCCCTGTGATGTCACTATTCCTCAATGGTGTAACCTCTGTCCCTGTGATGTCACCACTGTCCCCAGTGACATCAGCAATGTCCCCAGTGATGTCACTTGTGTCTCTATAATGTCAACCCTGTGCTTGTGAAGTCACCAATGTCCCCCTGACATCACAGCTGTCCCTTTATTGTCAGCAGTCCCTTGTGATGTTACCCACGTCCCTGTGATGGCACCACTGTCCACTGTGATGTCAACAATGACCCCGATGATGTCACCGGTGTCACTGTGATTTCACCCCTGTCCTTGTGAAGTCACTGAAGTCCCCTGTGATGTCACCAATGTCCCTGTGACATCACTGCTATCCCTTTGTTGTCAACAGTCCCCTGTGACATTACTGGTCCTCAGTGATGTCACTGTTGTCTCTGTGATGTCACCACTGTCCCCTGTGATGTCACTACTGTCTCTGTAATGTCACCCTTGTCCTTGTGAAGTCATCAATGTCCCCAAGGATGTCACCGATGTCACTGTGATATCACAGCTATCCCTTTGTTATCACCATTCCCCTGTGAGGTCACTAGTCCCCAGTGATGTCATGGATGTCCCTGTCATGTCACCAGTGTCACTGATGGTGTCACTGGTGTCTCTGTGATGTCACCCCTGTCCTTGTGAAGTCACCAATGTCCCCTGTGATGTCACTGATGTCCTTGGGAGATCACGGCTACCCCTTTGTTTTCGCCAGTCTTCTATGATGTCACTGGTCTGCAATGATGTCACTGCTGTCCCAGTAATGTCACCACTCTCTCCTGTGATGTCACCAATGTCCCCTATGATATCACTGGTGTCTCTGTGTTGTTATCCAGGTCCCCTGTGATGTCATTGATGTCCCTCTGACATCACAGCTTTCCATTTGTTGGCAACAGTTGCCTATGATTTCACAGGTTCCTCTGTGATGTCACCACTGTCCCCAGTGATATCACAGGTGTCTCTGTGTTGTCACCGATGTCCCCTGTCATGTCACAGATGTCCCTGTGACATCACGGTTTCCCATTGCTGTAAGCAGTCTCCTGTGACATCACTGGTCTCCAATGATGTCAGTGCTGTCCCGGTGATATCACCACTGTCCTCAGCAGTGCCACCATGTCCCTGTGATGTGACCAATGTCCCTGTGATGTCACCAGACCCCTTTGATGTCCCTGCTGTCCCTGTGACATCACCACTGTCCCCTGTGATGTCACCAATGTTACCGATGATTTCACTGGTATCTCTGTGATGTCACCACGGGCCCCCGTGATGTCACTGATAGCCCTGTGACATCACGGCTGTCCCTTTGTTGTCAGCAGTCCCCTGTGAGGTCACAATGTCCCTGTGATGTCACCACTATCCCATCTGATGTCACCAGTGTCACCAATAATGTCACTGATGTCTCTGTGATGTCATCACTGTCCCCTGTGATGTCAACAATGTCCCCAGTGATGTCCTGCTGTCTCTGTGATGTCACCACTGTGCCGAACTGTGGCATCATGTCCTAGTCATGTCACCAATGGCAGTGATGTCCCTGTGACATCACGGCTGTCCCTTTGTTGTCAGCAGTCTCCTGTGATGTTACTGGTCCCCAGTGATGTCACTGCTGTCTCTGTGATGTCAACAATGCCCCAGTGGTGGCACCATATCCCCGTGAGGTCATCAATGTCCCTGCGATGTCACTAGATGCTTTTGACTTCTCTGATGTCTCTGTGACATCATGGCTGTCCCTTTGTTTTCACCAGTTCCCTGTGATGTCACTGGTCCTCAATGATGTCACTGCTGTCTCTGTGATTTCATCCCTGTCCTTGTGAAGTCACCAATATCCCCAATGATGTCACTGATGTCACTGTGATATCACGGCTATCCCTTTGTTGTCACCAGTCCCCTGTGAGGTCACTGGTCCCCAGTGATGTCACTGCTGTCCTTTGATGTCACCAGTGTCACCAATGATGTCACTGGTGTTTTTGTGATGTTACCCCTGTCCTTGTGAAGTCACCCATGACCCCAGTGATGTCACTGATGTCCTTGGAAGATCACTGCTGCCCCTTTGTTTTCACCAGTCTTCCATGGTCCACAATGATTTCACTGCTGTCCCTGTAATG
>NW_026087316.1:0-5946 GCF_022539395.1 Myiozetetes cayanensis | reverse complement strand
TTTGGAACTTTTGGTGCTCGGGAAAGCTAGTCCCTCCCCTAAGTCCTGGCTTACCGGCCCGAGCACCTAGGGTGCTTATATCCCACCTCCCTCCCTGCTTTGCATGTTCATATCAGTAAAAGAAACCTCCAAGTTCTTCCTCCAGTCTGAGCTGCATCTTCTCTGTATTCCCCCACTCCCCCACCTGTTCACGTGCGCTGCTCCCCTCTCCTGTGCTGTTTCCCGGCACACGGCTCATCCCTCGGCCCCTTCCTTGAGCGATGATCCAGGGACCTCAGGTGCTTGCCCCAGCGAGACGCTCTCACCGTTACTCCTTGAAAGACTGCTCCCCGGCAAAAGCTCTCTACAAAAAGTGGCCCAGATAACCACTCAGCAGGGTCCACCCCTCGTCATCCTCACTGCCCACACCTGGGGCTGTCCCGCTCATTTGTCATCCTCACTGCCCACACCTGGGGCTGTCCCGCTCCTTGGTCATCCTCACTGCCCACACCTGGGGCTGTCTCGCATGGGAGAGGACAGAAGGGTGCATGGAACCACAGGCGAGCCAGGGAAAGGGGCCGGCGCCAGCCGAGGGGCGCTGCCGGAGCGAGCAGGAGGCAGGGGCTGTTCTCAGATGGGGCCCCGGACCGGCGCTGGCTCGTGGTGCTTCGCTCTGGGCTCTGGGGTTCTTTTGGGCTGGGCTTGGGTGCGGGTGTTGGGGGACTGCGCACACCCTCCCCTGAGTCACAGCTCCGCCCCAGCTCGCTGCACCCTGCTGCACTCCCCGCAGCCCTTGCTCAGCTGCGTGGGGATTAGTGCCTCCTCTGCAGGTGGCAAATGTCTGTAAAGTAAATTGGGAAGCCACTGCCAGTCTTTCTTTT
Organism: Myiozetetes cayanensis; assembly: GCF_022539395.1. NCBI lineage: Eukaryota > Metazoa > Chordata > Aves > Passeriformes > Tyrannidae > Myiozetetes > Myiozetetes cayanensis. Next base: position 5,086 of record NW_026087316.1, on the reverse strand, counting down.
CCAGCCTTTTCTGCCCAGCACCGCAGTGGTCGAAAAGGAAACCAGAAAAACACGACCCCCCCCCCCCAAATCGCACCATGCCAAGTCCCAGCTTCTCCCGCTAAGCCCAGGTAGAGCTGCAGCTCTCGGGCCCCACCGCGCCATCCGTGAGGTCACCCGGCCCCCTGCACCGCCCTGGAACGCCCTCCCGCTGCCGCACTCGAACACAAGGAGCAAAGCCCTTTCCCCCCAGCACAGCCCGGTCCCTCCCCGGCAGCCTCGGCAGCGCGGGAAGGGCCGGGGGCTGCGGCAGCCCCCAACGATGGGCGGGGCGCACCGGGAGGGGCAGCGCAGGGCGGGGGCGGGTCCCGTGGCTGCGACCCCCACGGTGGAAGGCACCCCCAGGGCAGCCCCGTCCGCCACCGCCCCTCGCCTCGCCCACAGCTTTAACATTAAGCCAAGATGTAATACAGAGCACCACAAGATGCTGTCTGACCAACCTGATCTCCTTTTACGATCAGCTGACCTGCCTGGTGGACGAGGGGAAGGCTGTAGATGTGGTCTATCTGGACTTCAGCAAAGCCTTTCACGCTGTCTCCCATAATATACTCCTGGGAAAGCTGGCAGCCCACGGCTTGGCCAGGTGCACTCTCTGCTGGGTTAAGAGCTGGAGGGCTGGGCCCAGAGAGTGTTGGTGGACGGGGTTGCATCCAGCTGGTGGCTGGACACCAGTGGCGTCCCCCAGGGATCCGTGCTGGGCCCAGTCCTGTTTAACATCTTTATAGATGATTTAGATGAGGGGATTGAGTCCATCATCAGCAAATTTGCAGATGACACCAAGTTGGGAGGGAGTGTCAATCTACTGGAAGGCAGGAGGGCTCTGCAGAGGGACCTGGATAGACTGGAGAGTTGGGCTGATTCCAATGGGATGAAGTTCCACAAGGCCAAGGGCCGGGTCCTGCCCTTTGGCCACAACAACCCCCTGCAGCGCTACAGGCTGGGGACAGAGTGGCTGGAGAGCAGCCAGGTGGAAAGGGATCTGGGGTGCTGATTGACCCTCAGGAGGCTGAACATGAGCCAGCAGTGTGCCCAGGTGGCCAAGAAGGCCAATGGCATCCTGGCCTGCATCAAGAACAGTGCGGCAGCAGGATGTGGGAAGTGATCCTTCCCCTGTACTCAGCACTGGTGAGGCCACACCTTGAGCATTGTGTTCAGGTCTGGGCCCCTCAGTTCAGGAAAGACATTGAGGTGCTGGAGCAGGTCCAGAGAAGAACAACAAGGCTGGTGAAGGGACTCGGGCACAAGTCCTGTGAGGAGAGGCTGAGGGAGCTGGGGTTGCTTAGTCTGGAAAAGAGGAGGCTCAGGGGTGACCTCACCCCAATTCTGTCCCACCCCCCCGAGCTGGGCAGCTGAGGCCAAGGCTCACCTTCCTCCTGCCAATCACTGTCTCAGCACACCAAGGCCCATGCAGGGCAGCACTTGGGAAAACTTGGGAAAGGCAACAGGAAAATGGCACTGCCTGTCAGAAAACGAGTGCCCACAAACACACCTTTGAGACAAATGGAATAACATCACTCTCCTCCAAGAAACACAGGCCAGGCAGGGCTCTCCAGCCCAGGGGAGAACAGGCAGGAGAATGCAGGGAACACAGGGAGACACAGGCAGGCATTGCCACTTATTCCCTGCAGCCCTTTCTGCACTTGGGGCTCCTGGCTCTTGATTTAGAAAGAACTGGGGGGGGAACAGCAGAGCAGGAATGCCCCTCAAAAACAGGGGCCTTGGCACCTGGAGCATCAGAGGAGGGCAGCTGGGAGGGGAGACCCAGACAGAGAACAGCAAGGGGTTTCTTCAGGAACAGGCTGTATGTCCAGCAGTGATGGCAAATGCAAACACGGGATGCTGTGGGAATGCAGGGGGGGAGCACGGGCCTGGCTTGGATGGATCCCTTTGCCCTTTGCTCAGGGGCCTCAGCTCCACCCTCTGAGAGCAGCAGAGATCTGCTGCAGGGCAAGAGTTCATTTAGGCACAAGTCAGTGATGCGGCCACTGGGCAAAGGGAAGAGGGGAGAGGAACTGACACCAAAATCACACAATCACCACATTACTGGGACTTTACTGAGCTGCAACACAAATACATTCACAGCAGGCCAGGGCAAGAGGTGCACACAGGACCACCAGCACAGCAGCTGGGCTTGCAGGAACACCCTCTCCTCAAGTTATAGAGCAAGGGGCTGACAGTTGGGATCCATCCTGGGGGACTGGAGAGCACTCAGACATCAGGGCCGAGTCCTACCTGGTCACTGCAAGCAGTTCAGCCCCAGCAGCAGTGGGAGTTTCTGCCTCTCCCTCCAAGAGGATTTGGGACCCAACAGCTCGTTGCAGAGGAATTTTATCTTCATTAATGTTTTACAAAGTTGAGCTTCAGGAGAACTGAGGCACTTTTCATTATTCTGTACTCTTCCAGGGCTGCACTTGCCAGGATCCTTTGGGCACGAGGAACCTTCCAGAATGCTCCAAACCTTCACGGCCCACTTGTTCTTCTTGCCACACTTGGACCAGCTCAGTGTCCCTGCAGAAAGAGAAAATTCAATGACTCTCCCTGAAATCAGAACCTCCCCTGCTTTGCTTTCCCATTCCGTGTTTTGTTCCCTACACAACTGAGGCCCTTCCAGGCCTTGCCAACTGGCAGCCAAGGAATCCAACCCAAGAACCTGCCAGGGAGCAGCCTCTGTGCCACAGCAACAGCATTCCAGGCCTGTCACTGCCAACTCTCCGCTTCTCCCAACAGCTCCGGTGGCACCAGAACTTGTCCTGAAGGCAGAAAGGCTCCTTTTGGGAGCTACCTATACTGTAGCACTGGAATTCCATCTCCTGGACAAGCTGGGAGAAGCAGAGAAGAAAGCCAGGACCTTACAGGTCAATTAGGGACATCCAACAGCAGCTCCGATAAAGGAACTGAGTCAACACCTCACCAAAGACACCGGACAGCAAGGGCCAACACCTTGACAATCACTTCAGTTTTCAATTTATAAAGCCAAATTAAAGCAAAGCTTTTCAGACACTTGGGAAGAGTCCATGCCATTGCAACCAGTTTGTGGGACTCATTCCCAGCCTGCTGAGGTTCATTTCCCACCTCACTCGTGGCTGCACTAGACCTGGTTACACACACACACACAGAAGGAGCTGCTGCAACTTGTCTAGTTTCCTGCTTCTCCTTGAAACTCCTCCAGTGTTTGCCCAGCTCTCCAGGGTCCATTCCTTTGCCCACTGGACTTGTTCCCAGCCCCAGGGCTGCCAGGGCCACCCTGGGCTCTCACCTGCCCTCACACTGAGTGACCTTTCCCAGCCCCGAGTCCATCCAGCACTGACCAAGCTGCTGGGGGCTGCAGTTCTCCCTGCTCCTTACCTCCCTCTGATCCAGCGTTTTCCCCTGGGCGAAGAGGTGAATTAGTCTTTTGAAGGACCCGATGGCCAGAGGTGGGGGAAAAACTATCAGCATTCCCTAAACACCTCCAGCACTTCCATATCCATCTGCGACCAGGGCCAACCTGGGCTAGGGGAAGGTGTCCCTGCTCAGGGAGTGGGGCTGCATGAGCTTTAAGATCCCTTGCAACCCGAACCACTGCAGGATTCCATCACCATTCCACCATTTCTCCCTGCATTTGTTGTGCATCGCTTCCTCTCTGATTCAAATTCTCCAGTTTGGTCGGTCTCTTAAAGGAATAATTTTAAGGTTATTCCAGGAATAAAAAGGGGAGTGGAAAACACACACGAATCATTCCTGCACCCATCAAATCCTTATTCATTGGGAGCACGTACCCTCATCTCTGTCCTTGTTTTTTTTTTCTCCTGGGAAACCTTATGGTCATAGATTTTTCCAAGAGAGACCTGGGATTACCACGTTTGCTCTGTAAGAAGCAGGAGAGGTTCAGAATACCTGTTCCTCTGCATTTTGCCAGTGGGATTTTCCCACTTTTCAGAGATCATTTTTGTAGCTGCCCAAGGAAATTTCTGGAGCTGACCCACGACTGAGTACAGAGTGCAGCACAAAGGAACAACCAATCTCCCTCCAAAATATTTCCTGTCCTCTACAGACAGCCTCAAGACTTATGTCCAATATTTTCCCCACCTGTCCACTACTGATTCCCTCATTTTAAGCCCAAAATGTTCATTCTGTCCCCTACATACTAACACAGATATGACCCCAGAGTGTCCATTCTGTCCCCTGTAGGTCTCTGGGGACACAGGGGGGTCCCTTTGATCTCAGGGCCTTGCTCCTGACCCTCTCCAGGGCGGAACAGCTGCAAATCCCAAGGCAGAAGGAGGGTGATCTGTCAGCCAAAGGCAGACAAACGGCTTCAGAAAAGATTTCTGCAACCTAACTGAGAAGGATTTCCAATCTCCCGGGGAGAAGAGCAGGAACTCACAGCCAACAATACCTGACAGTGCCCTGCAGCCACAGCTCAGCTCACGGACAGACTGGCAATTCCACCATCTAAAAGGAAACAAGACCAAGGAAATGGTGATTTCTTTGGCTTTCAAGTTATTTTCAGTTCTTAAAACAGAAGCAACACTTGCTTTGGAATTGTGTTGGGTGAACAATTGGCAGTGGGCACACGCCAGGGCAATAGTGCTGATTTCACTGATGCTCTCTGGGGCAGGAGCAGCTGAGCTCCTGAGTTCAGTTCCTGCCCAAGGTCTGACCCCAAAATGATCCCCTCCTCTCCACTGCTGATCACCTCCACATTTGCATTCACTGACCTGCAGAGAATCAAACTCCTTTTTAAGCCCCAAAACCCGCCCGGGCAGCCACAACTGATCACCTCTTTTAATTTTTAAGACAAGATCTTCATTCTCTCTCCCAGAGATCCCCTCAGATTTAACCCCTAAACTTTTCTCTTCCTGCACACCTCTGATTAACTCATTTTTACCTCCAAAGGTTCATTTTCTATCCTTGAGAGTTTCTCAAGTTTTACCCCCAAAGCTTTCCTTACCTGCCCAGGGCTGATGGCCTCACATTACCTCTCTCGGGTCGTTCCCTCCCCTACAAATAACATTCAGTTTTACCCCCACACTTTTCCTTCCTCTACATTTCCCATTTTAGCTTT